>NC_133340.1:21074392-21374392 GCF_030506205.2 Paramisgurnus dabryanus | reverse complement strand
TCCTTGGAAGAGCCGGAGGGCGCCGTTGATCCAAAAGAGCGCTTATAGCGAGAGGAAAGAGTGCGGCAGCCAGGAAAGGCGAAAAGGACGGGGCTGTGAGTCAAAGGAGCACTGCACCGGAGGTTTTTCTTTCTGAAACGTCGATCCTTTGAGTTCTTTTTTTGGGCTGAACAGTAGACGTTGAGGACCTTACAAACCTTAAAGGTGACCAGGAAAACGAACGCATGACTGATTGAGATGAAGTGAAAGGGGATATCTAAATCAACCAATGCTGTGAGTACCAGAGCAAATGCAAGTGATTGTTATACTGACCTGGTGTATGCTAGAACTCTCTTCAGGAGAAAAAGAGCGGCCCTACCCCTATTAGAGCGCGGTGGGTGAGCCGAGTGGAGGTTTCCTTATACTGAAGCAGACACAACGACGACATTATCAGCTGGGCCACATTATCCATCGCCGCTCGGACTGAAGTGAAGTAAAGAAATACGGGAGTCCTTTTTGTGCACTGAGCGTGGTGGGTGAGTCTTTTGTGCTGTGAAAACCTTTAAGTTTGACGTGGTGTTGTATATTGCTGTGGGTTGCTGTGGACTGCTGTGTGTCTTGTCTGACAGACCCCCTGTAATGGCTTCCCTCTGAATCTAGCCATTTCTGGTGGGAAAGTAAAATTGACACTACTCCATAGCTGAAATGAGTATGATTTAATTGAAAGAGTTCAAATACAAGTGAAAAATACATCCAACTCCATATTGTGTATGTAGGTCAAAAAACTGTCTCCCTTCCCACTTACCCTTGCCACATCACTTCCTGTCTAATATGGCTACCCACAGGAAGTGCCAAGGCAGGTACAATTCTTACCATTCACCACAGGGGGAGCACAAAACACCATAAAACAAGTGAACATGAACATTGAGATATTAAACACTATATTTACAATATTTAAATGTTTAGTTAATTTTATGGCTCCTACATCCCGGCCCCTTAATTGACAATAATTTATATTAGGGCAATTATAAAATACATATAAAGGAGCCAAAGAAAATGGCTTAGCCCAATGTCCATTAAATTCATCAAATATAGTCCATGCATGAATCAGAATAAAGTCCGATAGAAAATGTTCAAGGTCATGTACAAGACAGTTCCAAATATTACGTAATTCAGTCCATTAGGATGATAGTACTGGAGATGATATGAAGTTACTCCTTAAGAAGACACAGCTTGGTAATAGGTCGTTCCAGGGTACTGGATTTTGTTCTAACAAGTACACGACGAACATATCCTTTTGCATCAGGAAACGTTTTTGTAATTCTTCCTATAGGCCAAGAGTTCCTGGGTGATGTTTCATCTACGATAAGAACAATGTCTCCTGGTTTCAGGTTTTTTCTCACTTCATTCCATTTTTGTCTCTCCTGCATCAATGGCAAGTACTCTTTTGTCCATCTCTTCCAAAAGAGGTCACAAATATACTGGACTTGTCTCCATCTCCGCCTTGAATACGAGTAATTTTTGTTGAAGAGTCCAGGTGGAAGAGTCGGTTTTTTCCTTTAACAGTAAGAGATGGTTTGGTGTGAGGGGCTCAGGATCATTCACGTCATCGGATATGGAAGTAATAGGACGATCATTTAATATGGCCTCTACCTCACACAAAGCTGTCTGTAGTCCCTCTTCATCCAAAGCTTGTTGCTTTAGAACAGAATACAGAGTTTTCTTAATTGAACGGACTAGCCTTTCCCATGCTCCTCCGTGATGGGCTCCTGAAGGAGGATTAAAACTCCATTTAATTCCTACATTCAGCATTGCATGTTTAATCTTACTGTGATTTAGTTGGGTCAGAGATTCTCTTAATTCCCGTTCTGTTCCTACATAGTTAGTTCCGTTATCAGACACAATTTCCTGGACTTGGCCCCTCCTACTTATGAACCTTCTCAAGGCCAGAATACAGGAATCCGTATCCAGTGAATAGGCCATCTCGAGATGAATTGCTCTGCTCACCAGACAAGTAAACAGTACACCATATCTCTTTACCAAACTCCGGCCCCTCTTCACCTCAATTGGACCAAAATAATCAGTACCTACACATGTAAATGGAGGTGAATCACAGGACAGACGACTTAAGGGTAGGTCGGCCATTTTTTGATTCATCACTGGGGCATTCCAACGTCTACAGAGCAAGCAGTTCCTTACTAGTTTCCGGGCAGCCGAATTAGCATGAACTATCCAGTATCTCTGACGAAGCTTTGAGAGGATTTGATTTTTTCCACAGTGACCTGCTATTTGATGAATATGATTCAAGAGTAGTGTAGACAAGTGACTATTCTTGGGTAGGATTGCTTGATGTTTCAAATCCTCGGGCATCGATATTTTGTGTAACCTTCCACCAACTCTCAAAACATCATCCATCAAAAAAGGATCAAGTTTGTAGATACTGCTAGTTTTCTTAACAGTTTGTCCTTTCTTCAGAGACATAATTTCAGAATTGAAAGACTGTTGCTGGACAAAACATACTAGGGCCTTTTCTGCATGCTTAAGATCCTCTAGTGATAAATCTTCACTTCCAAGCAGAGTCTTAACCTTTATTTTTCTGTCTTCAGAATTACCTATCTCTTGAGGATTAGGGTCTGATGAATGAAGGCTTGAATGAACATCCCTTTTTCTTTGACACAACAACCAAAGTACATTTTTTAACTTCAGGATCCATGCAGTTGCCCTTTTCAGGCTGTTCCATGAAGAAAAATGTTCAATGAATGTCCGAATTGAATCGAAACCTTCTGACAAGACTGTAGTAAAGGACATAACTTCTTTCCTTATCTCCAAGTCATCACATGCTATACTCATTTGGTCCTCAGGAAAGCAGGGCCATTTGGATTCAGGTGATGAAAGATATTCTGGACCATTAAACCATCTGTTTGAAGCAAGAAAGAAGTCGATTGAAAGGCCTCGTGATGCATCATCTGCAGGATTAAGTGAGCCGTTCACATAGTGCCACTGTGATTTCTCAGACAAGTCACGTATCCTGCGGACCCTATTTGCAACATAGGTTTTGAATCGCGTAGTGTCATTACAGATGTATTTTAAAACAGATGTACTGTCGGTCCAGAAAACAGATTCCGAAAGTGGAATCTCAAGTTCTTTCTTGAGCAGTCTATCAATACGTGCAGCAAGGACTGCTGCTGCCAGCTCAAGCCTGGGAATGGTTACAGGTTTTAATGGAGCAACTCTGGCCTTGCCCATTACAAAGGCAATGTGAACAGCACCATTGATATTAGTAAATCTCAGGTAACTAGCAACACCATAGCCCGTTTCACTAGCATCACTAAAATGATGCAGTTGGGCCTCCTGTACCTTGCCATAATCCAGTGGTTTGAAACATCTAGAGATGTTCAAATCGTTCAGTTTGTTTAAGCCTTCAGACCATTCCTCCCAAGATTGCATCAACCTGTCTGGGATCTTATCGTCCCATCCACAGTTAACTCTGCAGAGTTCCTGATGAATCCTCCTTGCAGGAAGAATTAATGGGGCAAGAAATCCAATGGGGTCATAGATGGAGCTAACAGTAGAAAGTATGGTCCTTCTAGTAGGTTCTTCGTCCTTCAAGTTTATCTTGAAAGAAAAGGAGTCTACTTCAGTACTCCACTGAATACCGAGAGCTCTTTCAACAGGGAGCTTATCTCTATCAAGATCTAACTCCTTAACATCTTTGGCTCTCTCCTCTTCTGGAACTGAAGCCAGAACGGACCGACTATTACTAGTCCACTTTGTCAGTCTAAATCCACCTGTAGCACAGATCATTCTTAATTCTCGAATCCTGGCAATGGCTACATCCTCACTGGGTAAGGAAACCAGGCAGTCATCAACGTAAAAGTTGTTTCGAATGGTGCTGAGAACTTCTTCACAAACTTTACCTTCATTATCCTCTGCTATCTTCTTGAGTGCATAGTTTGCACAGCTGGGCGAAGAGACAGCACCAAACAGATGGACTAACATGTGATACTCTGCCAATGGCTGACTAGTGTCACCCCTAGGCCACCACAAGAACCGCAGAAAGTCAACATCATCAGGTGGAACTTTAACCTGATGAAACATTCCTTCGATATCCGCCATGATTGCTACAGGTTCTTGACGGAATCTAAGGAGAACTCCAATAAGGCTGTTTGAGAGATCAGGACCCTGAAGAAGCTCTTGGTTAAGAGATGTACCTTGAAACGTGGATGCACAATCAAACACAACCCTAATCTTCTTTTTTCTCTTATGGTACACACCATGATGGGGTATGTACCACACTCTACCAGGGATTCCAGGTACATTATCTTGTGGCACCTTTTCAGCATGCCCTTTTTCCAAAAGATCACTCATGAATTTCTTGTAGTCAGCAAAGAACACATGATCCCTTTGAAATTTCTTCATAAGATTAATTGCTCGCTGTTCTGCAATCCTTCGATTATTAGGCAAATAGATGTTATCTTGACGGAATGGAAGGCGCAATTGATAGTGACCATCTTGTTTGATTACAGAATCTGCTGCAATTTTGAGGAACATCTTATCCTCAACTGAATCTTCAGATTTCTCATCACATGCCTTTTCGGGAAAATCATAATTAAACTGACTCACAAGAAGCTCTTCTAAATTAGTGAGTGAAATCCTATTACAGAACACCTTTCGTCTGTCATTTCTAGTAACACGAAGGCCTTTGCCTAATGGGCCATTAATAAGCCATCCTAGTTGAGTTAAGACTGCATAAGGTCCATCTCCTTGGCTATTAATGACTCTCCATGGTTCCATAAGCTTTGTAGCATTAACTCCAATTAACAGGTTAATTTCTGCATCAATGGTATTCAAACAAACATCATTAAGGTACGGCCAACATTTGATATCATCCTTGGTAGGAATGTTTTCTGTACCAACGGGTATAGAAGCTTGAGTGAAAACCTCTGGCAGTGGCAGGAATTTATTACTATTGAGGCTGCTTACTTCCAACCCATCCAGTTTGAATGTAGAAATTGGCCTCTCTTGTCTCATTGTCCTAAGAAGAACTTCTGTTCTTCTTCCTCTTACCTGAAGATCTTCCATGAGTTTTTCCGTACAGAAAGTAGCAGAACTTCCCGGGTCGAGAAAAGCATAGGTCTCAATGATTTTACTGCCATTACAGGCTTTGATCTTCACAGGCAAAATGGCCAGTTTATAGTCAAGGGAACCAGCCTGTTCTGTTGACACCACAGCAATAGTAACAGGAATACCTTCATCATTTATAGTTGTCTCACTGCTGCCTTTGTCTTTGTAAGCTTGATGCTCTCTAGGGTTCATGTTCTCAGCATGTAGGATTGTTGGATGTCTTTTATGACAAATCTTACATTCTAAACGTTTTCTACAAATTTTACTCATGTGCCCCTTCAAAAGACAGGCAAAACATAATCCTTTTCCTTTCAGAAAATCAACCTTCTCTTCATGAGCCTTTAAAGTTATCTGATGACATGATTCCAGAGCATGATTACCAGAGCAAAACATACAAGGGGTCTGTAGTGCTGCACTTAAGTTTTTTACATCCTTAATGTCTCTTGTACTTGAAGTCAATGGTGATATAGCAGTTGCAAAACTTTTCTTGCTCCCAAACTTTGTGGGACGAAACTCAGTCCTAGCTTTGGGTCCCTTTGTCATGGTTGTGAGGTCTTGAATATTGCCAAAAAGAGGATCTTGAAGGATCTTGGCTTGTTTTTCAATAAAGGTAACGACATCCTTGAATTTGGCTCTATTGTGTGTTCGTTCAAAAAGATCACAGGCTGTGTTCCTCCACTTTTCCCTTAATTTATATGGAAGTTTTGATACAATCTGTCTAAGATTGGATGGCAAATCAAGGTCAAACATATTAGGAAGATCTTCTGCAGCATTACAACAGCCTCTTAGGTAAAGTGCATAAGCATTAAGAGCCTTTCCATCATCACCCTTGATATTGCACCAAATTAGGGCCTTCTCTATATAAGCACTGGTAATTTTCACTTCATCACCAAAATTAAGTTTCAAGAGCCTTTTAGCTTCTGCATAACCCCTTCTGGCATCCATATGTAAACAACTTTGGACCAGTTCCTTTGATTGGCCAGAAGTGAATTGTTCCAGATAGTAAAGTCTATCCCTGCAATTATCCGTCTTGTCTTCTATGCCATATTCAAAGGCTTGCATGAAGGAATAAAAATTTAGCGGGTCTCCATCAAACACCGGAATCTCTCTGGAGGGGACCCAGATAGCATGCAACCATTGAAACAATGTTAAAATTCGTTGATTTGTCAATGTTAATACCATTGAATCAACATCACGTTTGCACCCTCCATTAATATTGAAAAAATATTGAAATTTCAACAAATCACCATTATCGTGATCAGTGTTTGCTTTAGTTGGGCCCTTTACTCTTGTGTTTTAACGGTAAGTTTTCTTTGGCTGCTGAAGCAGTGTTTCAAAATAAATCTGCTATTGCAAAGAAAACAAAGATCTAATGATATGAAGTAGTTTAATTCTTGTAGATGTACTTAAATGATAATAATGAGATACTGTTAAAGTTATGCAAAAAAAATATTTTACAGTACAAGTTGGAAACCGTGTCAGGTCTGATATTTTGAGGATTACAAAAACACATTTAAAAAGTTAAACTACTGAATCTATCTCTGACATCATGAATCGGTCTATGAATCTCATCAATGGTGACGATCAACAAAAGAAAGCTTCATGCTGCAACTACTTTATAATTCCCAGCATGCATTGCAGTTGATCGTTTTATATGAATTTGTTTGATGATTGTCACCATTGTTGAGATTTGTAGGATGAGTAATGATGTCTGAATGTGTCAGCATTTTTTCTGTTTGTCTCGTCACAGTGTATTTACAAACCAAAACAATTGTAAATTTCAAAAATGGATCAACATAATCATGCAAAGCAGCTTAATTTTATATAATCTTGATTTCTTCACAAAAAACAAACCGGTTTCAACTTAACATTGAAACACATCTTTCTTTTCCATTGCACATGTGTTACTACATAAAACACATACAAACACAAAAAAAAGAAAAGAAAGATTTAACTTAGTGAATAACCAGAGTCAAGGACCCAACTAAAGCAAACACTGATCACAATAACGGTGATTTGTTGAAATCTCAATATTTTTTCAATATTAATGGAGGGTGCAAACTTGATATTGATTCAATGCAGTTTACATAAACAAATCAACTGTTTTTAACATTGTTTCAATGGTTTGCATGCTATCTGGGGAGTAAAGTGTGCTTTTGCTGAAGGATCAAAAGTTCTGCTATATTATCCTGCCTCTGCATCACATTTGAAAGATTCATATTGGTAAGTCCCACATCATTATTACAGCTTGATTGTTTTGGCTCATTCATTATAGAGTCATTGGATGTTGTTGCCTTGTTATCATAATTTCTTTGTGAAACCATAGGTTTTGGGGCTTGAAGAATTCTTTGCAACGGAGTTTTTGGAATAGCTCCAAGTTGGACAAATTCAGAGGACGGTGATGTTCCAGGTAACGTTTGATCCTGAGTTAGTAGCTGCTTAGAATGATCGATACAGTGCTTTCCAAAATACTCATTCATTCCATCCTTAGGTTCAGATGATTGTGATATAACATCAGATCTGATTTGTTGACTTGGACTTGCAGAAATGTCAAAGTTCTCCAGAACCTTTAGTTTAGCATCATTTGCAGCTAGATCACATTCCAAGTTCATTGTCTCCAGTTTCATATTCAAAGCAGCCTTTTCCATTTCAAGAGCATGCTTCTGCTCCAATACAGCTTTACGGGCAAGAAGGGCTGCTTTATCAGCAGCTACCTTAATCTTCAATGAAGACACTGATGACGACACATTCGAACAATGGGATCTATGAGATTTATGTGACCTTTTGGACACATTCGAAGCACTGTCATTGGGCCCTATGAACGCTTGTGGATCCTTTTGAACATCTCCACACTTCCACGTCTCCAATTCCTTCGTAAAAATCTCAAACGTAGCCATTTTGGGCTCAAACCAATCAATGCGTTCATTCTCTCTAATGTCATCAGGCAGGTTCTCTTGCACAAGCCTATGAGCATTCTTAAAGTCTTCAAGTGCACTATAAAATGCTTCCACAGTGCTTCTCATCAATTCAGCATCGTAACAGTGAACAAACAATGCTTTCAGTTCATTCATCCTTCGAGTACAAACACCAAGCCTCCCTCTTCGCATAGCACTAAGAGATGCAACATTTTGGATAGGAACCTCGCCTTGAGACCCTTCGTGATCCATACTTAACACAGACAATTCAATTAAACATGAAATCCATTGAAACAGCAGGCATCAGGCATTCACATAAGCATCAGCTTCTTATATCATATGCATTTCCTTGATCAAAGCCAGCATACTCAACAGTGACAGCATTCTGATAGAGAAAAATATCCCAGTGGTTACTCACAAACTTGATGAATTCCTTGTCCGGGAACTTTCACAGATGGCTTAGTTATTTCGAATCCAGGCCTTGTTTGGGCCTACCTCATGCATGTTTGCATGTCCTTCTTGGGAGTTTTTTGACTAATGTAATGGCTTCCCTTTGAATCTAGCCATTTCTGGTGGGAAAGTAAAATTGACACTACTCCATAGCTGAAATGAGGATGATTTAATTGAAAGAGTTCAAATACAAGTGAAAAATACATCCAACTCCATATTGTGTATGTAGGTCAAAAAACTGTCTCCCTTCCCACTTACCCTTGCCACATCACTTCCTGTCTAATATGGCTACCCACAGGAAGTGCCAAGGCAGGTACAATTCTTACCATTCACCACAGGGGGAGCACAAAACACCATAAAACAAGTGAACATGAACATTGAGATATTAAACACTATATTTACAATATTTAAATGTTTAGTTAATTTTATGGCTCCTACACCCCCGCTTTCACATACTTCGCCCAAGGAAGACTAAGAGGCTGTTGGCCCTAGCTAAATTTAATCCTGCATATGTTGTGAGCGTGTTTCAGAGTTTTATAAGATTTGCACGGCGCCCCGAGACGATCCTGTCCCGCCTAGACATTGAGTGGATGGTGTGAGCACCAACGAAGAGCTGGAGAAGCAGCAGCATTGTGAGTACGATTTGTGGCTATTGCCATTTCATACTGTCAACTGTGCGAGTCTTATTGTTGCAGAGAGTGAGGTGAAGCGATCTCATCGTCCCGTGGCCTCTACAAAGGGGCGCCCCTGTCCAGCGTTCGAACGCCTGACGGCAGCGAGGAGAGGGAAGCGCTCGGCCCGGTGAGACGTTGTGTATTCCCACCCCTCTGCCACCGCACAGCCCGTCGAGAGGGCTCGCCCCCGACGCCACGTAGGGAAGGACAGAGAAAGTGTATAACCTGAGGAGAGATCGAAGGAGCCTGTACTTACGGTGTGCTGTGTCTAGCTGAGAGGTGAGCATCATCCAAAGTCAAATAACCGTGTTTCAGTGTCCAAGTCGATACCTGTGGAGGGAAGAGGAGAGAGAGTGATTATTCTAAGGAGCAACAGAACGAGACCTGTACTTACGGTACGCTGAGTCCAGCCAAGAGGTGAGAGCCATTGTGAAGTCAACTAACTGTGCTTTGTGTCCAAGTCGATACCTGTGGAGAGAAGAGGAGAGAGAGTGATTATTCTGAGGAGAAACAGAACGAGACCTGTACTTACGGTACGCTGAGTCCAGCCAAGAGGTGGGAACCATTGTGAAGCAAACTAACCGTGCTTTGTGTCCAAGTCGCTACCTGTGGAGAGAAGAGGAGAGAGAGTGATTATTCTGAGGAGCAACAGAACGAGACCTGTATTTACGGTACGCTGAGTCCAGCCAGAGGTGAGAGCCATTGTGAACCCAACTAACTGTGCTTTGGGCCAAAGTGGATACCTGCAAAGAAGAAAGGAGAAACATTGAGTGACTCGACGAAACATTGTGAAAACGAAAGGAAGAGCACACACCAGGGAGACCCAGGTACGCAACTTCAATAAAGACTTACAACACTCATCTAGTTTTGATTCTGCCTCCAGGAGGACAAAGGAGCGCGCCACGGGTAGTCTAGACCAGGTTGGAGCCTGAGTCCTACGTCCCCCCCCCTTTGGTCTTCAGTGTCCTGGACATTCCGTTGCCCCCTTGTTCCCTGCCCGTGGCCCACCTGGAGGGCAGAGAGAGAGACATTAGTTTTAATTTCCCTTCCCCGTTTCCCTACTACCTTTTAAATATTTAATAAAGATTGTTTTAATACTTACCTGTTTTTCGTGTTGTCTGGTCATTGGGTTGGCTTTGGGGACCTCCTCGAGGTGGAAGTTGAGAAGGGGCGTGGCTTAGCATAGTAGCGCCAGCCCCTTGGCCGTGACAGTCCCTCCTGTAAATTTTGTAAATAGATGATGTGTGGTTTTTGCACTTGTTTTGGACTTGTGTGCACTGTTTACTTTGTTTTTTTTTAAATAAACTTTAAGATTTAAAATGTGTACTTCCTTTTGGATAAAAATAAACAAGGTTTAGTATAATTGCGCAGTAATTATTGTGCTAAAAGTAACTGAAATAGCTTTCTGTAAACCTTAGATACATTTGTCACCTAAGTGCACTTTGGAGCTCCAAGTGGCTGTTTTTGGAAAAGGCACTAGTCAGACAAAAAAACTAGCAGAAACCTCATTTTTGGGTCTATTGCTTTTAAATATAAAACATAACTTCTTCAGGCTTGTGGCTTTAAAAGCATTGCATTTACAGTGTCCTCAGACATGTTTATCATTAATATTTATTATTGATAAAAATATGTTATGCAGTACACATTTTCATTCCATTGTACTTGAACCTCTCTAACTTTTTAATTTTCTGACTTTTAACAAATCTGAAACCTGATAGATGAAGCCCAATGTGTCTTCTTTCTAATGATACCAAGTTTATGCTCATACTCTAAAGGGTTCAGCAACAACTACCATTTAAATGAAAGTAGGTCATTTTCATGGGTCGCCTTTAGAATGGCCCTGCTTTTCAAGAGGTTAAGACTTAGTTTACATCTTAAAAAAAACTCATAATATGTCCCCTTTAACAAACTTTAACACAAATAATGTGTTTAATAAACACAGTTTCAAGGGCAGAATCAAGAGTCAAACCACCCAACTAAAGGAACCACTGATCACCATAATGGTGACCAAACAATTTCAAAATAGACAAAAGTCAGTCTGGTTTGTAATAAGAGAGATGTCTTTTCAGTTGATTTTATCTAAGGCAGTGGCTGGAAGTTGTAGTTATAGTTCGACTCATTATCACCAGGTGTCTTCAATAATCAAATAATCACTCAAATGATTGCTTAAGTATCTAATTAACTTTAACTCTGCTTCTGTGTTACTTTTAACACCCTGCTGGTGGTACCCATATAAACACTGAGCCGGTGTTAATTTAACACCGGGGATTTTGCTGTGTAACATTATCTTTACATGTGATGTCCATTTGTACACATTAAATACCCATATCTTTGTTCATTCGTTTCAATTCATAAAACTTTTCAGATGTAAAGATTGCTATTAACACTTATGCAACTGTCACACCAGCAATCACCACATATGGTAATGTAAACTGCTGTTTCCTCCATTAATTCATAGTCTGGATTTAAAAAAATTCAGCTTTAAGGTTTTTGAGAGAACATTGTTTTTATTGAACAGATGATCTCTCTACTGACCCCTGCAACAACTACGCAGCGCTGGACAACGCTTGGAGAGCCACCAACTATAATTCCGGCTCCATGTGTGACAGAGATGTCAGTTGGGTCGGCTGGTATCGGCTTTACCTTAATGGCCAGAATGTTCGAATGCCAGAAACATGTGTTGAAATATACAAGTGTGGTACTTCTGCCCCACTGTGGCTAAATGATGTACATCCCAAACCAGAGGATGGAGTGGTCACCAGACATGTTTGTGGTCACTGGAGCAATTACTGCTGCTTTTTTCAGTCATATCCCATTAGAGTCAAAGCCTGCACTGGTGGTTATTATGTCTATGAGTTTGTTAGACCAACTGTATGCTATAGCGCATACTGTGCAGGTAATTTCTGTCTGTGATTCTTGTGTTCCAGTTGTAATTGTTGTGTCTTTGTTCATTAATTCAATTTAATCAATCACTTTCAGATGTTGACAGCATAAACAAAATCTACACAATTGTCACGCCAGCAATCATCACATCTGGTAATGTAAACTGCTGTTTTCTCCATTGGTTAATAGTCTGAATTCTCCAGAACAGCCAATCAGTTTTAACATTTACTGTAACATTATCTTTACATGTGATGTCCATTTGTACATCTCATAGGATACACATGGCTTTGTCATTTTTAGTTATTTTTTTCTTATTTTTTAACATGTAATGTCCATCTGATTAGATTCTGTATGCATGTCTTTGTTTATTCATTTCAATTCATCAAATTTTTCAGGTGTTAAGAGCGCTTTTACCACTTATACAACTGTCACGCCAGCAGTCACCACATCTGGTAATGTAAACTGCTGTTTCCTCCATTGGTTTTAAGTCTGAATTCACCAAAACGGCCAATCGGTTTTCAGCATTTACTGTAACATTATCTTTACATGTGATGTCCATTTGTACATTTGGTTAGATATGCATGTCTTTGTTCATTCATTTCAATTCATCAAACTTTTCAGATCTCAAGAGCGCTACCACTACTCATACAACTGTCACGCCAGCAGTCACCACATCTGGTAATGTAAAGTGTTGTTTCCTCCTCTGGTTTATAGTCTGGATTCACAACATCAGTCAATCAGTTTTCAGCACTCATTCATTTTTAGTTCATTTTATATATTTCTTTTTTACATTTGATGTACATCTGATTAGATATGCATGTCTTTGTTCAGTAATTAAAACTCATTAAACATTTCAGGTGTTAAGAGCGCTAATACCACTTATTCAACTGTCACACCAGCAATCACCACATCTGGTAATATGAAAGTAGACTACTGGTTTTAATTTTTATTTCCATCATTCAATAAATGCATCACAATGCAGTTTAAAATATGAACTGACATCTCGCTCATCTTCTAAATTTTCTCAAGTACTTGAATCCTATTGATTGGTTACATGGCTGTAAGTTATTATTCTGCATTGTTTCAGGTTTAAATATAACACAGATTACAAATTGCATGGTAAGTTGACATTTTTTTACTACAGTAGATAACAATTAAATCTTACTCTGTATAAAAGCAACTATGATGTTTCTAATATAGGGAAACATTATAAGAAAAATCCCTAGCTCTACTCAACAAATATGATTCTGTCAATGTCACAACCGCCACTGTGTTGGGTGATGACAGTGAGGTTGATGTCTTCACTAGTCAACCAAAATCTTTAATATTACGTTCTTGTCCACAGGGAACCTCATGTGTACAGAATCTCCTTGACCAGATAGAGGGTATTGCTGTTCTCAACATAACGGTAAATCTATCAGAGAAAAATCATCAAATGAAATATATGTTGATTTTTTGGAACTTCAGCTGTTTTCTTATTTACTGAGTTAGGATGTGACCAAACTTTTGGACATGGTCTTCAGTGCTTCAGAGAAGATAAACACATCATCAGATGACCCAAAGGAACTAGTGTCAGATGTGTTAAAAGCCAATGAGAAGCTTGTGTCAATGTTGGTGAAGCCAACAAACACCTATGCCAATGTCAGTTTCACTCATGCAGCTGTGGGTAAGAGAGACACTACCATCCCTAAAATATCATTTAATGTAATTATAGAACTGTAGATGTAAAATATATATAATGTAACTGAAGTCATGCTCATGATGTTCTGGATAACATAAAATTTGTGTTTATTTATTTGTTTATTTTAAATCAGAGGCGCAAATGTTTGTGGTTGGACCACAGGCCAACCTTGATAAAATCCCTCGGCTCAACACAACAAATGCTTCTATAGACATCGATCTTATTGGGATCGCCAGGAACAATTCAGGTATGCAATAATATTGTTGTGATGTAAAGAACACAGCCAATAATTATTGTCAGAGAGCAGATATATACATGGTTAAAAAAATAATAATACAATTACCCCAAAATGTACCCAGCCTAAGTGCATGTGACTTTTTATTATAATGAATAAAAATTTACCCATTCATCCTGGTGGCACCCTCTCTGAATCTGGACTTTGAACATTCTTTCTCCATCTTCAGTTATTTCCTGTCTTTTGCCTATAAGCCATGCCATTTCCATGCCTGTGTCCCATCTGCAGTTTGAAATTGAAATTAGTATGTCCCAAATCATAGTATGTTAAAATGAGAATCCATAAAGTCCCCAGATGGTTTAGGTAAAAATTGAAAGTGTAGATCCATGGACACTCAAACAGCATTTCTTACATTAGTCTTACCTTCTGCAAGCTTTTTACACCCATCAGCAGAAACATAATTCAGCACCTCTTGTATGTGTGTTGATACTTTTATTTATGTAGTGGGGTGGGGGTGCCTGTCTATCCCATCTCTGTTGAATCTGTTTACCGTACACCTGCGACTCACTTTGTAAATTAAATTGGACTATCCTTGTATCTGTTGCAGGATCAGCTGCTGTGACTTTCATGAGCTACAACACAATGGAGGACCTACTGATACCAGACTTCTTCATCACATCAGATAACACAGTTAAAACCATGATGTCCACTGTCATCTCAGCTACTCTTCCTAAAACCACCAACAAAACGCTCACCAAACCAGTCAACTTCACCCTTAAACACAGCAGAGTGAGTTACTCTCATTGACTTATTTTCATGCAATATAATGTAATATGAAGAGGAATTTCAAACATCTCCAGTTACTCTGGGCTTTGGATATAACTTTACACAAAACAATATTTTAGTGTAATTATGTCTGTTAGAGATGATGATCTGGGGTTCAGTTTATGTGAATAAGTATGTTTGCATGTTGGCACACTTATATCACACTTATTATTGCTTTATTCTGATTGGTGGAGAAATGTTTCACGGGTGTGCATTATTTTTCAATAACCGCACACCTTACCTGTCAAATGTTGAGTAGTATGAAGCTGCAGACTCGAAGCCTGCAGCCACAGACCCCCGACCAGAGAAACCCGCATTCTCAGACCCCTTGTTTTTCGAGACAGCGCCCCCTGCTGTTTGGAATATCGTATAACACCCTTATCCAAACGGCATTGAAAACAAAAGGATGCAATATTATAATCCAAATAAATATTTGCGTTCCCTGCTTAGTGCATGTGCAAAAAAACTCTCTGTATTCTCTGACTAACAAATTACCCAGTAGTCTGTAGTATTTTTTGAGCGTGGGTGTAATGCCAGGTTAAGTTACTTTTCATCTTCAATACCCTGCAAGTAAGCCTACAATGGCCCTGTATGGGCATAGCCTAAGGGCCCTGTAACTAACTCTTAAACGGGACATAATATGAAAATCTGACTTTTTCCATGTTTAACTGCTATAATTGTGTCCCCAGTGCTTCTATCAACCTAGAAAATGTGAAAAAGATCAACCCAGTAACTTAGTTTTGGTAAACCATTCTCTGCAAGCATGTGAAAAAATAGGTCATTGTAATTTGGCTCCTATTGTGATGTCAGAATAAGGTAATACCGCCCCCTTTATCTGCACTATCCAACCACAGCACAGCCGTTTAGTACAAAGAGAAAGAGAGAGAGAGAAAATAATTCACAGCACAATTGAGTTTCAATTGCAACAAACCACCATCATTGTGATCAGTGTTTGCACTTCATCCGCTCATTTGCATTTTAAATGACACACCCAAAATGGCACACTTTTGCTCAGACCTAGATTAAGACTTAGTTTACATCTGAAAAAAAATCTCATAATATGTCCCCTTTAAGAAAGAGAAAATAAGGTAATTTTTCTGAGCTCCTTTTATTTAGTCTCCTTGGTTATTGTAAGTCCTTTAATCCCGCCCCCTAGTGGAACGTTAATTTCGCACCTAGAAAGGTGGGACTAATTAGTGAGACGCACACACGGAAAAGGGAAGAGCGCATGCTGTTTGAAAACGCTCTGAAATTGTAAAGATCGCTCTAAAAGGTTCTCAAATACCTGAATGGATAATTTAAGCACCTAGCTGGAACGGGAACAAGGTACTGTGTTTGATTGTTTAATGTTTATATGTATTAATCTATTTAACTGTGAAGAAGTGTTTAAATGTGTTATCATCACTTGTGTAATGCAAAGTTTGTTAACATAAGTTTTTAACATTGTTAATATTGACTGATGTAATTTATATCTTTTTGTAATATGTTTGTTCATGTTGGCCTTCGGCTAATGTTTATGTTCGTAAGAGCTGATTTTATGTTATTTATCTGCCCTGTAGCTCTTACGGTGTTTCATGAAGAAAAGGTGTTAAATAAGAAAGGCAGATTTGTGTTTTTAAAGGAAAGGCTAACGGCTGAACACAAAATAAAGGCTTTTTGAAACATCAGTACGCTTCACCATTGTCTGGCTGGGGTTTTGCTACAGGCACCAAACAGGTTTGCTCACTAGCGAAATGTTGGCCCTGCATGGGCAGCCTTCACTTAGCCCCCAGAAAGTCATCACACAGAAAACTCCCCAGAGTTAAATAAACACTGCTGGATGTATGGACAAGTTTCCCAGGCACTTCTGGTTTACTTCCTGTTTCTGCCAAGAACTTCCTGCGCAGGCTAAGTAGTGGTGTAAAAATTCAAAGGGTCAAGAGTCCAGCTAAAACAAACACTGATCACAATAATGGTGACTTTAAATGGAACAAAATCTAAACCTAAAGTAAGAAAATGACTTCAAGTAAGATGTAAAATGCAATTTTAGGTTTCAGAGAGAGATGGTGAGAAAGAGGATAACAGAGCTTTTAATTCTGCTTCAGTGTTACGTTTTAACACTCTGTAAGATTGGGACAATATATACATCCAGCAGTGTTTATTTAACTCTGGGGATTTTGCTGCATGAGGGCTTCCTGGGGTCTAAGTGCGGGTTGCCCATGCAAGGGCCATCGTAGGCTTGTTTGTAGGGCCTGTTCTGGCCCGGGTCTGGGCCAGTTATGGGCTATTGTCTGTAATCCAGAACTGGGCCATTGTAGGGCCGTCATTCTACGTTGTATGTGGGCCGAGGAAAACTGGTTGTGTGGGCCGGAGCTGGGCCGGAACAAAATTGCTATGTGGGAGGTTGTTGGGTAAAATGTTTGTACTAAGTTGCTGCTGCACTGAGAGGGGGAACAAGACGTTGCGTCCTCCTAAAACTTCATCTGCTGTTGTTTGTGCACAGATTTTGTGATATATTTTTTTTACATTGGAGTCATGCCTGACAAGGGTTTACTTTTCTTCACTGTATAGGAGATAAACAACAGTGGTAATCTTTCTTGTGTGTACTGGAACATCAGTGAGTGGATTGTAGATGGTTGTTCTGTTGTAAAGATCAACAGCAGCTTCACTATGTGTTCATGTGTTCATCTGTCAACATTCGCTCTCATCATGCAAACCAGCAGAAGCACATCAGAGGTAAGACAACTTGACACAAATTTGACTTAAATAAAGTAAGAAAACATTTAATGTAGACTAAAACCCTATCAAGATTTACAAGCACTCTATACACTGCTAACTCAAATGCAGATTAGACGGCAGCAGAGTTAACACATTGTATTGTGATATTTTCTCAGGATAAAAGTCAGCCGATGGAGTCGATGAATATGGTGTTTGTGATCGTGGGTCTGGTGTTTACTAGTTTAGCTCTGTTGACTTTTGCTTTCTGTCGATGGAAACCTGGAGTGACAAATGTAGCTCGAATCAACCTCTGCATCAGTCTGCTGTCTGCTCATCTTCTGTTCTTACTCACACAACAATTCATCAATCTCATAAAACCTCACAAGGTGAGAACTTTTGATTACAGAATACCAACATCTTTAGTTTGACTAGTTAGTAAGAAATTACTGGAAAGCAAAAAATCTCTTTTATTATTTAAACTCTTTCTTCAGGTGTTGTGTGCTGTGATATCAGGAGCTCTTCACTTCTTCTTTCTCTCCTGCTTTGTGTGGATGTTCATTGAAGCTGTGCTGCTCTTCATCTGTGTGAAGAACCTATCACAGATCAGCTCCAGACAGAGGGCGATGCTTAACAAGGGATTCTTGATTGTGATTGGTTATGCGATTGATTTTGTTATAGTGGGTGTGTCTGCTGGACTGGTTCCTGAAGGCTACGGCAGTGAACAGTATGTATAAAGAGAATTGGTCAGTTGATTGGATTCAAGAAATTACATCTTAAAGGGGTCATAACCTGTATTTTCTATTATTTTATGTTCCCAGAGGTACTTATGATTAGTTAACCTCTCGACGCGCACTAGCTCGGGGACGGAAAGACGTCAGTTTTTTTCATGCTGCTT
Source organism: Paramisgurnus dabryanus (assembly GCF_030506205.2). Taxonomy (NCBI): domain Eukaryota; kingdom Metazoa; phylum Chordata; class Actinopteri; order Cypriniformes; family Cobitidae; genus Paramisgurnus; species Paramisgurnus dabryanus. The sequence continues at coordinate 21,356,034 of NC_133340.1, read as the reverse complement.
ACAATATATATATATACACTGCAAAATCCCGGGAGTTAAATTAACACTGTTCAGTGTTTATATAGGTCCACTCTCTAGAGTGTTAAAAAAGTAACACCTGAGAGAGTTAAAATCTGCAATCTGTGACTTTCTCCTCTCTATCACCATCTCTGTTTGAAACCTAAAATTGCATTTTAGATCTTACTTGTAGAGTTATTTTCTTATTTTAGGATTAGATGTTGGCTGTATCATTTAAAGTCACCGTTATTGTGATCAGTGGTTGTTTTAGTTGGACTATTGACTCTTGACTGTAAGCTTGTTAGTTTTTTCTAACTGTGTTTAAAACACATCATTATTGCAAAGTAAAAACAATTGTGTAAATTAATATTGATAGTTAATGTACACTGTCAAATATAAACATTTAAATGAACAGATTTAATAATACAGTTTTTCCTCACTCATCAAAAGCATCTTTTTCTGTTAAAAATGAAATACTACAGTTTAAGGTCCAGAACTCTCATAGCAGTTTGTTATTCTGAAGGATTTTGATAGGGTGCACAAAAAGCATTAACCCCTGCACAATGCAGATGCACAGACATCAAGAATCAGAGTTTGAATCTCAACAATGGTGACAAAAAATGGTAAAAAAGTTCATTATTTATTCATGCCCCAGTGCATTCTGGGAGTCCTGGATGAGATTTGTAATTTGTTGATACCCAGCATGCATTGCAGCATGAAGCTTTTCATTTTATTGTCACCATCATTGTGAATCATACTCTGACTCTTGATGTTTAAGTGTCTACATTATACGGCAGTTAATCTGTAAGTTTCAGTGTTTAAAAATGATTCAGAATGAAAAACTGTTATGAGGGAGCTCGATACCATACTACAGTATCATATTATTAACATAAATAATTACTTCTAGTAAGAAATCATTTTTAAACAAAGTGTTATTTGAAAGTATTTCCTAACAACCATAGAAATGCACTAGTATCTCCTCTTTGACCACAACAAACATGCTTTAAACACATGTGATTATAATAGCCAAAAAAGCTGCAAAGCTATGACTAAGACTCAAGAGTCCAATTAAAACAACCACTGATCACAATAATGGTGACTTTAAATGAAACAGCCAACATCTAATCCTAAAATAAGAAAATAACTCTACAAGTAAGATCTAAAATGCAATTTCAGTTTTCAAACAGAGATGGTGATAGAGAGGAGAAAGTCATAGATTGTAGCTTTTAACTCTCTCTGGTGTTACTTTTTTAACACTCTGGAGAGTGGACCTATATAAACACTGAGCAGTGTTAATTTAACTCCCGGGATTTTGCAGTGTACGCTTATATAAGGATAAACAATAAAAAGAACGAATGTGTATGCAATTAAACAAAAGACTTTTATTTTGTGGCTGACTGGCATTTAGAAAAGGCACTAGTCTTACAAAAACTCTTGCAAGAACCTAATTTTTGGGTCTATTGACTTCAAACGTGAAATATAACTTCTTTAGACTTGTGGCTTTGGCCTCATTGCATTTCTAGGTTTCACACATATATTTATCATTAAGATTTTTAGTGTTAAAAAAGATGTTATGCAAAAAAAATTTATTACAATGTACTTCAGCCTCTCTAACTTTTTAAATTTTTATCTTAAAATAATTTTGAAACATGGAAAACGAAGCTCAAAGTGTCTTCTATCTAATGATGTGGGAATGACCACAGTTATGCTTATACTATAAATGGTTTAGTAAAAACAGCCCTTTTAGTGAAAGTAGGTATTTTCATGGTTTTGGGCCAGAATGGGGGTGCTTTTCAAGAGGTTAAAGAGCACCCATTACATTGCTAAAAACAATGCCATTTTGTTTATTTTTGTAATACAATGTGTCTGAGTAGTTTATGGTTCAAAAACACATTGGGATTATGGTTCAAAAACACATGGGATTTTGCATATCATTAACATGTACTTACACACAAAGGAAATGTAAAATCGTGATTCGGATAATAGGTGCTCTTTTTATATATTTGCTGAAAAACACACAAAATTGAGCACATTAAAGGGGACATATTATGAGATTTTTTTAAAGATGAAAACTAAGTCTAAAATAGGTCTGAGCAAAAGTGTGCCGTTTTGGGTGTGTCATTTAAAATGCAAATGAGCGGATGAAGTGCAACCACTGATCACAATGATGGTGGTTTGTTGCAATTGAAACTCAATTGTGCTGTGAAATATTTTATCTTTCTCTTTCTCTCCATACTAAATGGTTGTGCTGTGGTTGGATAGTGCAGATAAAGGGGGCGGTATTACCTTATTCTGACATCACAATAAGGGCCAAATTACAATGACCTATTTTTCACATGCTTGCAGAAAATGGTTTACCAAAGCTAAGTTATTGGGTTGATCTTTTTAACATTTTCTAGGTTGATAGAAGCACTGGGGACACAATTATAGCAGTTAAACATGGAAAAAGTCAGATTTTCATAATATGTCCCCTTTAAGTTATGACACTTTCCACACATTTTCCAGCGCTGCCTTGAAGGCACTCCCTGTGCCCCGAGCGTTTCAGCCAATCACAACCAAGGTGCTGCATATCGAGCCTTCCACCAGTTTCTGGAAGTTCGAGCTCACCGTTGGTCAGGTGAGTAGTGCAGATATGGTAAGATAGGAATGTGACTGTTTTTGAATTCAGCTTGAAATGTTTTGAGTGTATAAGTGACGTGTTGCTGCATTTTCACGTGTCTGTGGCACGACTTTCTTTTTTGTGCCAGTTTCACGTATTGGTTATTAAATTTTTTTTCTTATTGTCTTACAATTGTCGCTTGGGATTAGAACAACTTTCTGTTACATAAAATGACATCCTCACCCTAACCCAACTCTAACCCCAAGCGAAAACAGTTTAAGATTCTGACAAAAAACATATAACAAATGCTTAAAATGACATCCGCATTATGCCAAACCCAATTTTATCCTCACGCGAAAACTGTTTTAAAATCAGACGAAAACCACAAATCTAACCCCAATCCCATGCAACAATGGCTTGAAAAAATATTGAGTAACCAATACTGACCCTGCGTCCAAAACCGCCTACTTCCATACTATATAGTATGGTAGTAGGTGATTTCAGACGCAGCATGAAACTGGCACGAAAAAGAAAATGGCGCTGCAAACATGTGAAAACGCAGAAACACGTCACTTAGACGCTCTAAATATTTCAAGCTGGATTCAAATACAGTCACATTCCTATCTTACCATATCTGCGCTACTCACCTGACCAACTGTGAGCTCAAACTGCCAGAAGCTGCCGGAAGGCTCGATATCTAGCACCAGTGCTGTGATTGGCTGAAACGCTCGGGGCACGGGGAGTGCCTTCGGGCAGCGCTGCCTTGAAGGCTTCATTGAGAGCTTAAAACACCAGCGAGTCAGGAGGTCACCTCCTGCTGAAAAACTGTGCTAATTAGCAGATCCAGGGGATTGGAACAAAATACTGGAGAGGACTTTTACTCATGACACATGGATTTTACACCTCTGGTTGCGGATATGTGCCAGCGCCAATCCAGCACCGCCTGATCGTCAGTATCGGCTCAGATTTGTATTGCAGATCTGGACCAAATCAGTGTCAGACACAGCTAATGTCTTTCGGTTACCTATGGGAAAAGTGTTCTGGGCCAGATCTGTAAAATGATATAAATACTGAACTGATGGCAGTTAAATGTTTAAGCTGAAACCTCTATCTGGCACGGATCTGGTTCACAATCAGAAAACGTCTCTAAGATAGAAACGGAGGCAAGGGGCTTAAAACGGATCCGGGCCAAATGTAAATGCTATCTGGGATGTTGCTACTGATTGGACTGCAGTTCTGACACACCCACCAAACAAGAGAAAACATATCCCATACCCTGTTGCACACCGATTAACACCAGGAAACATGTCATTCAACCCAAAAACCGTAGCAAAACATTACACACCGGTTTGAGCTTGAACGTGCCTGTGGTGTTGTCTTGGTTTGGACAGGTTATATGAAAATTAACCGTCATTGTGACTTCATACATACAGCAATTTTACATTTGTTTAATTTCTGGAAAACAATAATATAAATATTTCCATTATCGATTAGAAGGATGTTTAAGAAATGTGCACAGTGTATTAATGATGCCAAGATCTTAAATGTCAGAAGATCAAAGGAAGTTTCATTCCTCAGCTCATTTAACTTAATGAACAATGCATATATGTAATATGCATATATTTGTATGTACATGAATCATAGCTTGATCAAAACTACCCACCTGTTTTTCACAATTTTCACCTAAAACATTATTTTTGAATATTTCATTAACTCTTTCTCTGCCAATAACGAGTATTTCCGGCAATCCGCAACATCATTATTATTCACCAGGTGGCACTCTTCCGTTTTGATTTTGTTGTTTAAAAGCAAGCGTGCCGCACAAGCCCTGAAAAGTGAAGCCAAAACGTCTCGATCGCCCCCCAGTGACTGGTCCCAGTATAGGTCATAAACCCCGCCTCCCAATGTTATTCAATGGGACTTGAGACCAACTAAAAAAATTAATTACACTTCAATTATCTTTTTTCCGAAGCTGGTTTCTGTCATTTACTGTAGTTTTTATGACGCTGATGTACATTCAAAGGTTTGTTTTTTAAATAGGTTTGTGTTTAGTTAGTTATTTAATGATATAAAAACGGTGGTGTCAGGTCATGATTGACAGCTGTGATATCGTGTGATATGCGCATTCTACGAGAGCGAGGGCAGGGTTTTGATTTCACGGCTTCACTTCCTGTCCACTACTGCGCATGACTGGTCCCGAAATCGCTACTGCGCAGACTCAAGACCCAAGATGTCAGCACCGTATTGGGACACTGGCGGCTTCACATTTCACCAATGGAAGAGAGCGAACAGGCGTCGTCCATCTTTTTTACAGTCTATGTTATTTTATCTGATATAATGTATGTTTATATATTTAAAGAAGAAAATTTTCTGGAAGGCATTACACTTTTGTGAAAATCTTGAAAAATGCCTGTGCTGGCTGGCAATATTTTTTAAAAAACGCTGGCAGGCAAAGAGTTAAAGAGCACCAATTATCCGATTCATGATTTTACATTTTCTTTGGTTTGTAAGTGTGCATTAGTAAATATTAACGATATGCAAATGGTACAAATCGATCATGCAAGTTATCGTTTCAATGTATATCTCTTTTCTTGGACTACAACAAACACACTTTACTTTTTAAGTGGGTTTACTTTTTTACTTTTTCGCCTGTTAACGTGGACATGACGGTCATTATCATAATTTTACCTGCATCTGACATACACAGGAAAATCCCCAGTGTTAAATTAACTCTACCAGTGTTAAATCAACACTATTTGGTGTTTATATAATCCACACCAAGATCGGTGTTAAAAAAAGACTGGTGTTAAAAATATAACTCTGAATCAGTGTTAAAGTTAATGAGATAATGAAGTGATGATCAAGATATTAATGGTGAACACCTGCTGGTCATTCAAATCAATTACATTTTGGACATTTTCCTGTCTCTAAATTTTTATTTTGATGACTCGTTTTCTGGAGAAAATACTAAAATAATAAAGAAAGACAAATTATTAAATGCAATAGATGAATACGGTTGGGTGTATGCCTCCAAAAGCTGCAATCTTTCACGTTTGCCTCTCTATCAGCATCTCTGTTTGAAAAATAAAAAGATAACTTGCAGTTATTTTCTAAATGGATAAGTTTAACTTCTAAACAGCTATCAGAACAAAATACAAAAAAAGTGCTGAACAATTACAGCATCCACACGCGTGATTAAGTAGACAAATCTTCTTTCTGACGTGATGTCTCACAAGTCAAATAGACATTTGCCACAAAATATATCATATTAAATCATAAGTTTGTGTTTGTTATGAGTTCATTTGAAGTCACCATTACTGTGATTAGTGTTTCCTTTAGTTAGGCACTTGTCCCTTGACCTTCACTGATCTAACTCACCTCTTTTAGCAATAGCAACAATGTTATAGTAAAACCACTTGTTCATTGCTTCATGTAGAGGGAAGCCCTTCCAGACCTTCTCAGATTGTTTATTTTTATTATTTTCTACTCTACAAATTATTCAAACATTTGGTCACAAATTTATTATGAAGAAACAGGCATATAAAAAAGCTCTATGCAAATGACAGTGTATTGAATGAGACTGCCGTAACGCTTTAGTGTGTTTTTAGTTGTTGTTGTTTTTTGCTTAAGAGAGACTTCATGATTTCTGATACAAATCTCAACAATGGTGACAGTTAATGGCAAGAAAGTTGCTAAATTTTTGTCATGTTGCAATGCATGATGGGATTTATGAATGAGTTTTCTACAATCCTGGTACCCAGCATGCATTGCGGCATGAAGCTTTGTTGTTAATTGTCACCATGATTGTGTTTTATAGGCTGAATGTTGATGTCTCAGTGTGTCTGGCTTGCACCACAGATTAGATTTGGGTAAACAATATTTAACTCTTCAGGGTAAGTGGACTTTTACAGCACTGTTGGATTTCATGGGAGCTTCACAGGTTTGGCAGAACATAAATTAGACACTTACATTCAGTGATAATTTTTTTTACGATATCATTGACTCCAAGTTTTATACTAATTAACATAGTGTTAGTTATAGACTTCACTTCTCTTATCTTCCTCTGCTTTAACATATGTGTGTTTTATAAACACACTGCCATAATTAGCAGAAGAAATCTAACACTAAACTTCAAGACCCAAGTACCCAACTAAAGGAAACACTAATCGGAGCAATGGTGACTTGCTTCATTAACCAGATTTACAGCAGTTCTTTAGAAGTTAAACTTATCATCCATGTAACTCTGCAAGCAAGTTGTAATTTTAGTTTTCAAACAGAGATGATGTTAGTGTTCATTTAACTATGGTGATTTCATCTATTGCATTTAATAATTTGGCTTTCTTCCTCATTTTAGTATTACTTTCTCCAGAAAAAGAGTCAACAAAAATAAAATTTTTAAGACAGGAACAATTCCAAAATTGAGTTGATTTGACACGGAATGACCAGCAGGTGTTCACTATTAATGACTCAATCACTTCATTATCTTATTAACTTTAACACTGATTTAGTGTTTTTTTAACACCAATCTTGGTGTGGATTATATAAACACCGAGCAGTGTTAATTTAACACTGGGGATTTTGCTGTGTACAGCCTGTAAGTAGTCTATGTTTTCATTTTTAAGAATTTACTACTGACTAAACCACAAGAGTAGAGCTTGTTGTTTGTCCTTTCTACGATCACAGATGCAGACATTGTTTTAATATCCTTACCAATCTGTTACGGCCTACTCAAACCATGCTGGCAAATTTGATCGATCAATTTGGTCATCTGCATTTTCTAGAACAGATTCAGCTCATATTGATAAGATATAAAGACGATATTAACTCCTGTCAGCATTGCATTGTGAGCTAATGTTCAAAACATGGTAAGGAGCGTCACATTTCCGGCTGAAGTCAGAGGTATTAAAGACAATCACAACGCCTGGCCAATTTGGGACACAGCACTTTTCAGAATATGAGCTTTGTAACAAATCAGAGCGTTTGAGGAAGGCATGGATTAATGGAGCAACAATAATGTATGGTATGTCTAAAATAATGTGTTTTTTGAACCATAAACCACGTAAATACATTGTATTATACCAAATACACAATAAAACGTTTTTAGCAATGTAATACTGTAGGTGCCGTCTAAGTGTTTTTTTCTGTAAACAGATGCTGGATTAAAGTGGAGAGAGGCTTCATCTGGAGTTTTCTGGGACCTGTTTGCTTCATTCTTGCAGTAAGTTTTAGTTACAAACAAGTTGTAGTTTAAACCACTGGAAAAGAAAGTGATTGTTTCTTTACTGTGTTTTTTTTTTTTGCAGATAAACATAATACTCTTCATCAGTATCTTCATCAGTCTGAATTTAACTCTTAAAAACGTCAACCTTGATGTTTCACACATGAGACAAACCAAGTAAAAAACACCCTGATTTTCATTTGAAACAGTTTTTTATATATTTTTTCAGAAGTGTTTGATTTATTTTCACATAGTGTGACTTTCAAAACTGTCTCTCTCTCTCTTTCTCTCTCTCTCTCTCTCTCTCTCTCTCTCTCTCTCTCTCTCTCTCTCTTCCCTCTCTTTCTCTCTCTCTGTCCCTCTCTCTTTCTCTCTCTCTCTCTCTCTCTCTCTCTCTCTCTCTCTCTCTCCCCCCTCTCTCTCTCTCTCTCTCTCTCTCTCTCTCTCTCTCTCTCTCTCTCTCGCTCTCTCTCTCTCTCTCTCTCTCTCTCTCTCTCTCTCTCTCTCTCTCTCGCTCTCTCCAGGATTACGGTTTTTAAAACTCTGGCCCAGTTTGTGATTTTTGGTTGTCCCTGGATTCTGGGTCTCTTCATTAATAACAGTAAGATGATGGAGATTCTCTTCCTGATTTTGAACTCACAGCAAGGAACCTTCATCTTCCTGGTCTACTGTGTCCTCAATAATGAGGTAAATTTTCCCATACACAGCAAAATCCCCAGAGTTAAATAAACTCTGCTGGTTGTACATATTGTCCCAATCTTACAGAGAGTTAAAAAGTAACTCTGAATTTGAGTTAAAAGCTGCAATCAGTCATTTTATCCTCTCTATCACCATCTCTGTTTGAAACCTAAAACCATACTTGTAGTTATTTTCTTAACTTAGGTTTAGATGTTTGCTGTTTCATTTAAACTCACCATTATTGTACTCAGTGGATGTTTTAGTAGGACTAGACTCTTAGTTGCTAGTTTTTTCCAACTGCTATAATTTTATATGGTTAAGCCATGTTGTGTTATAGCAAAGAAAAAACAATACTGCAATTTCGTAGTGATTTTTTAGTACATAAATTCTAAATATTGTCAGCATCTAGAAAACTTATGTGCAGGTGTAGTATTTACACACTTATCATAAGTATCCTTTTCCATTAATCATGTGAGACTGTAGTATAATATCCAGCACTCTCATGGCAGTTTGTCATTTTGAACGATTTTGAGGGACTTAAAAATTACCCTCAGCTCAATGTAGTAGAGTTGTGACGTTCGCGAACGAACCGATTCTTTTGAACGGCTCATTAACATGAACGATGGGAGCCGAGTCGCGGCTGGAGGGGAGCCGTTCTTTCTGTCGTTCTTTTTTCCTATGCGTGTTTCACACAGATGCACACAAATTAGCTCCTCCGCGAGACAGAACAGTTATAGGGGGAGGGGTGCACATGATGATAGTTGTGCACGCATCGTTCACGTGAGAACTCCAGTGGAAAAAAAACCGGTGTGCCCCAGATGTCCTATTTGCAAAGTTTACCGTAATAATAGTATTAATAGTGGACTGTATGTAGACATTTATTTCCATTTTATTTATTCTAATTTGTGGAAGAGTTTGTAGTATAAGCGGTTTTGCACAGAAATTCATTGCAGCCGGATTTTTTTTTAATGTTTTTTGTGAGTAGGTATTGTATGAATAACATAAGTCAAAGTAGCTTTACACATACACACATTTTGTACTAAAGGTAAATCCAAAACAGTGATGTCACTGTCTAAGCAGAGGGATTTTGTGCAACCCTATGGAATATAGTCCACACATGACAAATGAGGTTAAAATCAATATTTCAGAATAATTTAAACTCAGATATTGGTGCGTGATATCTGAACTTAATTATTAGACTACAAATCTCACCTCATCATTCCTCCTAGTGATTATTTCCAGGATAAACTGAGATGCCCCTAAGCTGGCTTCTTAAAACTGACTAAATATTTTAAAGAGCCAAAAGAGCCGTTCTTTTGAACGGCTCTTTGAAAGGAACGGATCGCCAAGATCCGGATCCCCTCAAAGAGCCATAAATCCCATCACTACAATGTAGACACACAGACATCAAGAATCTGAGTATGAATCTCAACAAGGGTGACAAAGAAAATGGTAACAATGTCATTATTTATTCCTGCCACAGTGCATTCTGGGAGTTTTGGATAAGCTTTGTAATTTGTTGATACCCAGCATGCATTGCAGCATGAAGCTTTTCATTTTATTTTCACCATCATTGTGATTTATACTCTGATTCTTGATGTTTGTGTGTGTACGCTACACAGTAGCCAAATTTTAAATATCAGTGTTTCAAAATAATTTAGAATGACAAACTGCTATGAGGGTGCTGTATTATACTAGAGTCTCACACAATTAATGGAAAAGGATTCTTCTAATAAGTGTGCAAACACTACACCTGCACATACGCTTTCTAGATGCCGATGAAGTTTAGACTTTATGTACTAACACCACTATAAAATTGTGCTGTTGTATTTTCCTTGCTATAACACAACATGTTTTAAAGAAACATAGTTATAGCAGTTGAAAAAGTTAGCAACTAAGAGTCAAGTCCAACTAAAACAACCACTGATCACAATAATGGTGACTTAAAATGAAACAACCAACATATAAACCTAAGTTAAGAAAAAAATTCTACAAGTTAGATGTAAAATGCAATTTTAGGTTTCAAACAGAGATGGTGATAGAGAGGATAAAGTTACAGATTGCAGCTTTTAACTCTGCTTCAGAGTTACTTTTTAACTCTCTGTAAGATTGGGACAATATGTACAACCAGCAGAGTTGATTTAACTCTGGGGATTTTGCTGTGTACTCATTGTGTACTATATCCATAAAGACGTCATGTTATTTGTCTCTTTTGTATGAATGTGAACAATTAAACCTTTTGTCAAGGTTTCCCTGTAATGGCTTCTCTCATCTCATCTCTTGTTTAGGTCAGAAAGCAGTATGTGAAGTGGATGAGAGCTGTCTTTCTCAGGCTCGAACCAAATACCTTATAAGATGCCCCTCATCCAAAAAACTGAGGCCCATATAATTCATGTTTAGTAAATTGTAATGTGTGTGTGTTTTATTTTCAGAGGGCAAATATACTGTGCATATAATCGAGTTAATTTGTGTTGTTTTTCATATTTTATTTACACATTTATCATTTTTATATCTCTTTTATAAACTCTTTTATTATGTGTCAAATTATATTATATGGCATGGGACCATAATGTCATTAATTGTCCATTAAAGGCGGAGTGCACAATGTTTGAAAGCCAATGTTGATATTTGAAATCACCTAAACATACACGCCCCTACCCCAATAGAATCTGGACCTTCTTTTAAAAGACCCACCCCACACATACTCAACCCGGGCACGGATGTCGGTTAGTAGACACGCCCCTTACTGCTAATTGGCTACAAGTGTGTTTTGGTAGTCGGCCCGTCTCCTTTCCAAAGCGTTTTTCAAACATTGTGCACTCCGCCTTTAACTTTGCATGATATAGGAACACTGTTCAGATTATTCAGTAAATGCTTTGTTCATTTTTACAATGATTATGTCTCCAGCTTTCTGCTATAGGCCTATTCTCTGGGCTGGTAAATGAGATTTAGCAACATTATTCTGTATTATGTCAGCTTTTTAATTCTTCTAGGAAAGCTAAATGACTTGTTATTGCATTGAGAGCATCTTGACCACACGCACAGTGTGAAATGATGGCACCATAGAAACAAACTTCAAGAGCCTGTGGGATAAAAACTGCAGAGAGGAAGGCTGAATCCGAAACAGAACACTGCCATACTATATAGTAGGCAAAAACCACTAAGTGAAGGAATCAATACTGTGCTAGAATCAATACTTCATTTCCCCATCACTAGTTCAGTGAAAGTCAAGGGACAAATGTCTAACTAAAGGCAACAGTAATCATGAAAATGGTGACCCATAACAAAAACACAAACTGGAGATTTAAAGGGCCCATGGCATACAGAGGTTAGCATTGCTACTTTGTAGGTGCAAGCAAAAATGTGTTGTTTTGGGTGTGTCCTTTAAAACGCAAATGAGCAGATGAACTGCAAACACTGATCACAATGATGGTGGTTTGTTGTAATTGAAACTCAATTGTGCTGTCAAGTCCTTCTTTTCTCTCTCTTTCTTACTGTACTAAATGGCAGTGCTGTGGTTGGATAGTGCACATTAAGGGGGCGGTATTATTATAATAACATCTCCTTATGACATCATAAAGAGGGCCAAATTTCAATGACCTATTTTTTGCTCGCAGCTACAAAGTAGCAATGCTAACCTCTGTATGCCATGGGCCCTTTAATGTGAGACATTTTGTGGTAAATGTCCATTTGACTTGTGATTACATCACGTCAATTAACAGACGTGATGTAAGCCACATCTGTGGATGCTGAAATAGTTACATGAAAGATTGCAGCTTTTGTACACTCTAAAAAAATAATCTGTAAAAAAACGGATAATGTCCTGGCAGAAATTACACTCTAAAAGTACTGTGTAAATATGAAGGAATTTTCCGTATTTATGTTTTACAGGCATTTATCCGTTTTTTTAATAACATGTTGCATTATGGGTGCAACAACTGCTGCAATCTTTCACTTTTGCCTCTCTATCACCATCTCTGTTTGAACCTAAAATTACAACTTGCTTGCAGAGTTCTTTTCTAAACATGGATGATGTTTAACTTCTAAACAAATCCTGTCAGAACAAGATACAAATGCTCAACTATTCCAGCATCAACACATGTGATTTAGTAGACAAATCTTCTTTCTGATGTGACGTGTAAGTCAAATGGATATTTACCACAACATTTATCACATTAAATATACAGTTTGTGTTTGTTTTAGATTCATTTGAAGTCACCACTATGGTGATAAATGTTCCCTTTAGTTAGGCTTTTGTCCCTTGACCTTCCAGAACTGACTCTGCTCTTTTAACATTGCAACAGTGTTTTTGCTTGTAGCAATTGCAACTTGTTTGATGCTTGAGTTAGGGGAAGTGTCTATGATGTTATATAAGCTTAGTTGTTTTTATGTTATACTACCTAACATTCAAATATAAAATGATAATATAAGATTAAAGAACTAAAATGTATAAGAGTGATACTCCAAGTTGATCTAAAAACACACTGTCTTGAATAAGATGGCTGCAAATATGTCAGCTGTGGTTTTTGCTTCAGAGATATCAACACTTTGGATACAAATCTCAACAATGGTGAGAGTAAATGTTAAGAAAGTTTTCTGTCCTGGTACCCAGCATGCATTGCGGCATGAAGCTTTGTTGTTGATTGTCACCATTGTTGCGTTTCATAGGCAGATTGAAGTGTTCCTAAAGGTTACGGACATTATATTGTAAATCTACAGAATGTTCAGTTTTTGAATAAACAGAAAAGTCTGTGAAATAACGGAAAAGGTGCCGGTAATTTTCTGCCAGGACATTATCCGTTTTTTTACGGATTTTTTTTTAGAGTGTACTGGTACTTTTTCCGTTATGTTTACAGACATTTCCGTTTATTCAAAACTGAACATTCTGTAGATTTACAGAACATTGCCCGTAGAGTTAAGGCCCTTACAGACTACACTCTAAAAAAATAATCTTAAACAGATAATGTCCTGGCAGAAAATTACCAGAACATTTTCCGTTTGTTAAAATACATTTCTGTTTATTCAAAAACGGAACATTCTGTAGATTTACAGAACTAGTCCGTAGCCTTTAGGGACACTTCAATCTGCCTATGAAACGCAACAATGGTGACAATCAACAACAAAGCTTCATGCCACAATGCATGCTGGGTACGAATATTGTAGAAAACTCTTTCTTACCATTTACTCCACCATTGTTGAGATTTGTATCCAAAGTGTTGATGTCTCTCTGAAGCAAAAACCACAGCTGACACATTAGCAGCAATCTTATTCAATATGGTGTCTTATAAGATCAGAATAGAGTGTCACTCTTACACACTTCAGTTTTTTAATTTTATTTTATCATTTCATATTTAGATATTAGGGAGAATAACATAAAAAACAGCCAAGTTTAAGTGACATCATACGTAATTATCCTTCCTCAAGCAACAAATAAATTGGAACGGCTAAAAGCAATAAACACTGTTGCAATGCTCAACGAGCAGAGTTAGATCAGTGAAGGTCAAGGGACAAAAGCCTAACTAAAGGGAACACTAATCACCTTAGTGGCGACTTCAAATGAATCTAAAACAAACGCAAACTGGAGATTTAATAAAGTCTAAACATCATAAACTAGAAAACGTATGTATTAATTTAATGTTTGAACACTTATCAGAAGGATCTTTCTCTGACAATAATGTGATACTACAGTATGAGATCCAGCTCTCTCATAGCAGTTTGTTATTCTGAAAAATTTTGAAACACTGACACTTAAAATTGACTGTTTTTTTATGTAGACACACAAACATCAAGAATCAGAGTATGAATCACAATGATGGCGACAATAAAATGAAAAACTTCACGCTGCAATGCATGCTGGGTATCAACAAATTACAAATCTCATCCAGAACTCCCATCATGCACTGCAGCATGGATAAATAATGAGCTTTTTACTATTTTCTTTGTCACCATGGTTGAGATTCAAACTCTGATTCTTGATGTTTCTACGTCCCAAATATAAAGCGGTTAATTGTTGTTTCTAAAATTAATAATGACAAACTGCTATAAAAGTGCTAGATCTCACATACATGATTGACAGATGAGAACCTTGTGACTAGTAAATTAATTAGATGATGATCTTTACCATTATATACCATAAACCACAGAATTGCACTAATACCATAACAAATGTGTTTTACAGTATAAACACAAAGTTAACACAACCAAGGAAAAGTTAGCACTTCAAAAGTCAAGGGTCAAGAGTTCAACTAAAACAAACACTGATCACAATAAGGGTGACTTTAAATGGAACAAAATCTAAACCTAAAATATGAATACGACTCTACAAGTAAGACGTAAAATGCAATTTTAGGTTTCAGACAGAGATGTTGAGAAAGAGGATAACAGAGCTTTTAATTCTTCTTCATTGTTACTTTTTAACACACACTGTGACAATATATACATCCAGCAGTGTTTATTTAACTCTGGGGGTTTTGCTGCATGAGGGCTTCCTGGGGGCTAAGTGAGGGCTGCCCATGCAAGCAGTAGCGCCTCACTGCAGAACACGGCGGGGTTGCATTTAGATTCAGGGGCGGAGCTGGATCCCGATCCAGAGATCTCATTGGTCGGAAGTTTTACCACAAGACACGTCATACACGTGTTGCTGCGTTACCATTTCCGCATTAAGTTGCAACTAAATTAAGTTTAATAAATTTTGACATAAAAAAATAACTTTACTTATGACTACAATAAAAGTAGTGCCTTTAGGGTGAAATGTAAGTTTTTTGCTATAATGTTTTGGAGTAAAACATTTTGGGTAAGCCTCCTACGAGTAATCTTACCATGCAGTTTAAGACCTATTAATGAATACAGTATAAATATGCATAATTATTAAAATATATAGGCTATGGCATGTTATTTAGAAATAAATTATTTGAATGTTTATCTTGTATGGACTTTGAACTTGTTTTAACGCGTCTTTGCTTACAGCCATTAGGGAACAGTTTTCCCTCGTAGATGGTTTACTTTTTTTAAATTTGCTAATAAAAGATATCAAATAAATTTGTTTTTATATTTACTCGTATAGGAATAGCTGTGTAATAAGTGGGATAATGCACAAATAAATCCCTTCAGTGATATCAAACTGTCGGGAACGTGTCCGTACCCTGCAAGTAAGCCTACGATGGCCCTTTATGGGCCCACTTAGGGCTAGTCTAAGGGCCCCGCACAGGTTTGCTCATTGGCAAAACGTTGGCCCTTTAGCGCTGGCCCTGCACGGGCAGCCCTCACTTAGCCCCCAGGAAGCCCTCATGCAGCAAAATCCCCAGAGTTAAATGAACACTGCTGGATGTATATATTGTCCCATCTTACAGAGTGTTAAAAAGTAACATTGAAGCAGAATTAAAAGCGCTGTTATCCTCTTTCTCAACATCTCTGTCTGAAACCTAAAATTGCATTTCACATCTTACTTTTAGAGTCATTTTCTTAACTTATGTTAAGATGTTGGCTGTTTCATTTAAAGTCACCATTATTGTGATCAGTGGTTGTTTTAATTGGACTTTGACTCTTGACCGTTGGATTGATGGTGTTTTCTGGCTGCTATATCTAAGTGTGTTTAAAACACATGTTATAGCAAAGAAAAGGCTATAGTAATTGAATATTGACGGTTGATACATAAACCTTGTCAAACATAATCATTTAATGAACAGGTTTATTAATATAGTTTTCCCCCCTCATCAGAAGCATCATTTTCTGTTAATAATGAAATACTACAGTGTAAGGTCCAGAACTCTCATAGCAGTTTATTATTCTGAAGGATTTTGATAGTTTGCACATAAACATTAACCGCTGAACGATGTAGATGCACAGACATCAAGAATCAGAGTATGAATCTCAACAATGGTGACAAAGAAAATGGAAAAAAAGGTCATTATTTATTCATGCCGCAGTGCATTCTGGGAGTTCTGGATGAGATTTGTAATTTGTTGATACCCAGCATGCATTGCAGCATGAAGCTTTTCATTTTATTGTCACCATCATTGTGATTCATACTCTGATTCTTGATATTTGTGTGTCTACATTGTAGAGCAGTTAATTTTGAGTGTCAGTGTTTCAAACTTCTTCAGACAGACAAACTGCTAAGAGAGAGCTGAATCTCATAGTATAGAATCACATTATTGTCAGAGAAAGATCCTTCTGATAAGTTTGCAAACAATAAATTAATACATACGTTTTTATATGATGATATTTAGACTTTATTTACTGAACTGACCACCACCAAAGTATTGCACTCTGCTATAACGAACATGTTTTAAACACACAAAGTTATAGCAATCAAACGATTGAACAATGTAAGAGTCACGAGTTAAGTTTAACTAAATCAAACACTGATCACAATAGTGGTGACTTTAAATGAAACAAAATCTCAACCTAAAGTAAGAAAATGACTCTACCAATAAGATGTAAAAATGCAATTTTAGGTTTCAGACAGAGGTGGTGAGAGAGAGGATAACAGCGCTTTTAATTCTGCTTCATTGTTACTTTTTAACACTCTGTAAGATGGGACAATATATACATCCAGCAGTGTTCATTAAACTCTGGGGATTTCTCTATGTGAGGGCTTCCTGGGGGCTAAGTGAGGGCTGCCCATGCAGGGCCAGCGCTAAGGGGCCAACGTTTCGCCAGTGAGCAAACCTGTGCGGGGCCCTTAGACTATGCCCATACAGGCCCATCGTAAGCTTACTTGCAGGGTACCTCTCCTTACACCTAACTGTGATACTTTCTAAATTGTTAATCTTTCTCAACTATATTATTAATCAAACGTACACTTAAATTGATAAGAGCAAACGTTGGCGATCACAGGTTGCAACTAATTGCGGGCTGCAACAACGCAAATATACTGGTTCATTTGGCGGAACAAAGTATATAAAGTGGGAGGAGTTGGATCTAGATCCAACCCCGCCCTCTGGATGTTGTGTTCCGCAGTGAGGACCATCTCCATGCAAGGGCCATCGTAGGCTTGTTTGTAGGGCCTGTTCTGGCCCAGGTCTGGGTCAGTTATGTGCTATTGTCTGTATGTGGGCCGAGGAAAACTGGTTGTGTGGGCCGGAGCTGGGCCGGAACAACATTGCTATGTGCGTTGTGGATTTTTATGCAGCAATCACATACAGTCAGTGTCACGTCACTTGATATATCATCATGGACATAGGAATGAAAATGAAAATGTATTCTACCTGCCTTCCTGATATAAATTAATATAATTTTGATATGCTTATTAATACTGATACACTAATTTGGGCAAAGAGCACTAATGACTTGTTTAAGACTTGAAACTTAAAGTTGATGACTTCCCACTGAGCAAAGCGTCTTAAAAAGACGTCATTTCGACGTCCCATGAGGAGCCAGAATGAAAGTTTTTATGACGTCTTTTTATGACCTGTTCTGAACATCCAATATTGATGTCAAGGGGACCTCCAAGCAAAGTAAAACTATTTAAAATGTGGCCCTTTTAGACATTATATTTGTTTATATAATCTTTATATATGAATAAATGTAAAAAAAATTGCTTATAGATAATTCCCAAATATACAAGTTCCACCTTAACTATCTGCGTCTGCAATCTTGCTCTCTCTCTTTCTCTCTCTATCGTTCAATAATTGAAGTGAAGTGACGTGAACTTCACTCTTCCTCCCATGCTTGCTCTCGCTGGATAATTGTTACATGTACATTCTCTAAAACAATTCACCATTACAAACAGTTGTTTTTACAAAGCATTGTTTTGAAGTAGGACCATACTAAACAAACCAAATTTACTTTATTTTTTGTCATTTCTACGGCTCGTTTTTGAGAATTTAAAAGATTCTGATGTTTTATTGAACATGTTTTGTCACCATCATGGTGATCAGTGTTTCCTTTAGTTGGGTAGTTTGACTCTTTGTTTTTATATTTTAGTTTGTGTGCTTGATGATGGTATTCTCTAAAATACATTATTATTGCACAAAGTGTTTGTGACCAATGCTTGTGGCTTCCTATTAATTACATTGGTTGTCAGAAGTGCTGGTATAATGTAGCTGAACTAAAAACACAGATAAAACATGATAAATTTGGTTTAAAAGTAAACTTCTATCTCAGTTTGGTTTGGAGCTGCAATAAACACACTTCAGTGCATCCTGCTGCCTACTGTAACAAAAAATGAAACCTCATGGCTGTAATAAAAAATGAAAAGTCTAGAATTTTTGACACAGATGCAGACATCAAGAATCAGCCCATGAATCACAACGATGGTGAGTTTTCTAAATGTTGCCGTGCATTCCACCAGCGTATTATAAAAACTCATGAGTCCAGAGAGTGTCACCACTGTTGTGATTCATGGGGTGATTCTTGATCTCTGCATATGTGACAGTAATATCTGGACTTTTAATTTTATATAAGTGCTTCCCAGTGGTGGTATGAACCTAAATTAGAAGTTGGATGTGACCTCTCAAATCAACTGAGAAATTGAGACAATACTACATGGTTTACAAAATGAATTTACTGACTTTACATATGTGGTATTACTGTTGATAAACGTTCAGTGAAGTTGTAAGATCCACATGTGAGTTTTGTTTATAAAAAAATTTCTTTGCAACAAAAAACATGCTTTAGCAAACACTCTTACAAAGACCAAATATTCAAATGAAAAGTCAAAGAGTCAAACTACCCAACTAAAGGAATCACTGATCGTCATTATGGTGACAAAAGATTTTCAATAAAACGTCAGCATATACATCTCTTTTATTAAAGAGAGAGAGAGAGAGAGAGAGAGAGAGAGAGAGAGCATTTAAGGTGGAACTTTATCTATGAGCAGTGCTATGTTTTTGAACACTCATTCATATATAAAGATAACATTATTTTAACAGCTTAACAAAATATTCTACAAAATACACGTGATGTTTATGTTTTTTGACTCAGAACTCATAGACCACATTTGTATAAAATATTTTTGTTTTGATTTCCCGGACCCCTTTTGGACGTCTACCTGACGTCCAAGAGGGGTCATAGTCAGACGTCCAGATACTGTACCAGAACTGCACGTTGTATAGACATACAGATAAGGGCCTGGACCAACCGACCTAATATAGACATGATCTGCACGTCGAGCGGACGTCTCATGTTTGGTGGGTTGCAACTCGACTGGTTCTTGCCTTTCTTGACTCGGGACTTGACTTGAAACATAAATGCAAAGACTCGAGACTTAATTGTGGCTTGCAAAACAATGACTTGGTCCCACCGCTGCACATCATTCATGTTTTGTTATGTTATAGATCAGTGATTCCCAATCAGGGGTATGCGTACCCCAGGGGGTACGTAAAGAGTTTCCAGGGGGTACGCGAAAATATTTAGATTTTGCTTTGATCTCATTTACTTTTAATAAAAATGTCTTTCGTTTGTCCAGTCATTGACCTAAGATTAATTTTTGTGAGAAAAGCACTGTAAAAAGGACTACTTTAAATGTAATTTTAATCTTATCATTAATATTATTCACCCGTCGTGAGTAAATGCGCTGCATGCTCCAAAACGCAATAGCGATGTCCAACTCAAGAACAATCTGACTATTTCAATGAACCTGAATAGTTTCTAAAGACACAAATGTATTAACTATAAATAATGTTCAAATAATGATATGCATTCCCGCTGCCTTTGCATTTTCAAATGGTGCAAAAAAAAATTGCATTGTTTTGGCTAACATATTTGATGTCTTATGTATTTATAGTGAATGTCTTAACACATTTTATTTCTCTTTATATTTGAACATAATTATTTAACTTATTTGCACATTTTAATTATCAGTAACTTAAATTAAGATTTTAGTAAATTTAGGGCATTTACTAAAAAGGACGTTAGAGCTCAAATCCAAACTTGCAACAATTTGCGTTTGATTTACTACAAAGGCGCAAATAAAATACACAGGCACAATAATGATATAAGCACATTTTCATAATGACCATTGCAATCTACTAAGAGCACCGCGAATTAGTACAGGGTCACAAATAAGAGAACTCGGCAGGACATCGCAATGAAAATGCGGACTGCGGAGTGTGAAATTCCAGCTAAGTAAAAGTACACTAAGAACCGGAGGAAAAAAGATGAAGGGTTAAAAGAAGTTTTGAAATACCTGATTTGGCTTCTCCTCAGAGTAGGGGGAGGCTGCAGACCTGGAGCCGGTAGATCTACGCCCCTGACAGTTTTACGCCCCTGTTGTTCCTCGTGCGTCCAGTAGGGGGAGGCTGTATATTAGTATATGAGCCTAGTCATATATCAGAACAGCAGACCGTATGATAGCAGCAGACCTTCTTGAAGCGATACAAATTGAGGTATGTTAAATAATCTGCTAAAGTTATTGTTGTTGATTGTATTATAATGACACATTTATTATTTATAAACGATTGATGCGATATACTGCCATTAATTAGAAGTAACCATTGTTAATATAAAATCACAACATCATATATCAGTCAGTCTCTTGTATATAAAAACAGTTTATAAATAAATATAAATAGTTAAGTGTGACGTCATCATGCGGCGCTTCCGGGTCCAATCGATTTCAAATGCCACAGGAAAACACTCTAATATACACTCGTATCATAATCCAAAACTATTTAAACCCATGATCCTTATTTTTAGCTCCAATAATAAAAACCAAGATGACCAGATATGGATTTTTTTACTGTCTGTGGTTCCGTAGTGTGCAGACTGCAGTGTACACTGTAAGTTTATAACATTTTCGCTTAAATGTGTATATAAATAAAAAGTGCTCATAAACGGTTGTTTAAATAGGCTAGTATCCTAGTTGTGTTTCCCTCTCCCCCTACTGGACGCATGAGGAACAACAGGGGCGCAAAACTGCCAGGGGCGCAAAACTGCCAGGGGTGTAGATTTACCGGCTCCAGGTCTGCAGCCTCCCCATATAGTCTCCTCGCGACTTCTCCTCCTCTTTTCTCCAGCAAATTAAACATAGCATGGCAAATTATATATTTAAAAAAAAAAGTATGTTCCTCTGGCAAAATGTAATATTATCCTCCCATTAATGTTCCTTCTAAAAGGAAAACTTCCACAAATGCATATGCAATAAGGTCGCAGAAATAACACCTTTTCAGAGCTAATTATCTACTGCGTGTCTTTAGTAAGTTCAGTCTTTATTATAACGCCAAAATGATGGTTTGCGCAAGCCGTTAATAAATCTGGGCCTTAAAGGGGTCATATGATGACATTTTTTTTTTGTAAAATAAGTCTAGTGCGTTACCAGAGTCCGTATGTGAAGTTTTAGCTCAAAACACCCTATGGATAATTAATTATAGTATGTCAAAATTGCCATTTTGTAGGCCTGAGCAAAATGTGCCATTTTTTGGGTGTGTCTTTTAAAATGCAAATGAGCTGATAAAATGCAAACACTGAGAGTGGTTTGTTGAAATAAACATGCTTCATCAGTCAGTGCTTTTTACTTTAATGTTTAAAATGAATGAATTAATTTATATTACTAATTATTTGTCTTTAAAACACAACTTTGGCTGAGTTTCGATGAAGGGGTACTTGAACCTTACTGATAGAGCTGTGGGGGTACTTAGGGCTAAAAAGGTTGGGAACCACTGTTATATATGAATGAACAGTTAAATAGTTATGCTGAAAACGGATATTTACCAAACCGAAATTAGGTTGCTTTTATCGGTTATCAATTTAAATCAAACATATTATTTAAATAAATATATAAGATAAATTACAATTAAGCATTAAACGTATAATTATTACATAACAAGGAACCAGTCCAGTACACATTAAAAACCCATACTGGACCCTGGTATTTATGTGGGCTTCATTAAAGGGGCCATGGCGTGAAAATGTTAGCATTGCCACTTTGTAGGTGTGAGCAAAAATAGGTCATTGAAATTTGGCTTTCATTATGATGTCATAAGGGTATCTTATTAGAATAATACCGCCCCCTTAATGTACACTATCCAACCACAGCACTGCCATTTAGTGCAGAGAGAAAGCGAGAAAAAATAATTCACAGCACAATTGAGTTTGAATTGCATCAAACCACCATCATTGTGATCAGTGTTTGCACTTCATCAGCTCATTTGCATTTTAAAAGACACACCCAAAACGACACATTTTTGCTCAAACCTACAAAGTGGCAATGCTAACATTTTCATGCTATGACCCCTTTAAAGGGGGCAATATGGGTCCTTTGTATATTGCCCAGCTGGGCCCCACATAAGCCCCACTCAGATTCTACATCAAATTCATGTGGGCAAATTAAGGTGGTGCCATAGTAGACAAACCCATATTGGGCCCACATGGGCGCCACCTTGCAGTGTTGGCTGGGCAATACCACAGTCATTTGCTCGAACAACTTGATGGAAACGCCCCTAATTCACAATTGATTGTTTTTCTTTTTCTTTGCAAATTAAAACTATATATATGCTTCACGTTTGGATGGAAACCCATCTACTGTGTTAGAAAAACAAGTACATTTATACATAATAGCATGGCATATTGTACAACAATTTGTTTGTGAAATGTGCTTTTGAAAGTATGTAACAAATAAATACTGATGCCAAATGTCACCTCCAATGTTTAGTTTCAGTTCCAAACTATTTATTTCTTCTGTCATCTTTGCAATTTTATTTTTGTGCTCATCTGTTCCTTCCTGACACACTGATGAGTGTTTATATCACACTGATCTCAGATCAGACTGCTCATTTTAGATCTAATTCTTAACCATTACATCAGGAAGCACCAACACTGACTTCAAATGTGTAAAAAAAAGTTGTGTCTACACGCAAGATAAAGGAAGTTTTGCAAGCGATTACTTTTATGCGGTTTCTGTGAGTAAAAAAACACAGTTCAGTCTAACTTGAATTGCTGATGAACTGGTCTTGCTGGAAGATGTACGCATCAAAAATGAAGTTCGTCTATGCTGTGTGCATCTGGATTTGTCTGTCAGGTCAGTTTTGTGTGTATTTATGTCTCAGTAGTGTGATGGTACACTGCAGAAATTGGAAAGTTAAAATTTCAGCGTTAAACATTTTTGAGTTGAAATCAAAACCTAAAGAGTAAATGAAACATATTTAGAGTAAATTGATGTTCAGAGTTGAAGTTAATTGATCGAGTTAATCATGCCAGTTTTATCCCAACTCAGAGATGTAACTGCACTCCGCACACACATTTCACTCTTCCGTAAAATCATTAAAAATGTAAATGCTCCTGTAATGCAATCTGTGACTTTATCCTATCTATCACCATTTCTGTTTGAAACCTAAAATTGCATGTTACATCTTACTTGTAGAGTTTGATGGCTATCACTATCACTGCCATCAGTGTTTGCATTTCATAAGCTCATTTGCATTTTAAAGGACACACCTAAAAATGGCAAATTTTTGCTTTTATCTACACAGCAAAATTACCGGTGTTAAATGTACACTGTATGGGTATAACCAGGTCTGATGGTACTCACGTAAACACCAGGGGCCTCATTTATAAAGCGTGCGTACGCACAGATTTGATCGTAAAGTGTGCGTAAGCAAAAATTCACGGCAAAGTCCATATTTATAAAAACTGTCTTTGACGTGGAAAAGTGCTTAGCACCACGTCAGGGTCTGAGCAGACGTACGCACTTTTGCTTGTCTGATTGCTGAAGGTTTTTGGAAATATAAGCCATTCTTGCTGCTCGAAATTGTGTTTAAACATTGACAAGTGCTCTTTTATATGTCTATGACATTAATAAGGCATCGTTTAAAGGCGAAGATCTGAAACTGCTCGGCTGCGCGCACAAGTTCAAGTTCATTTGCGATTAATATGTTTGAAAGGGGTACGCGCGTTTTCTGCGCGTACGTTCGGTTTATGAATCACACCTACGCATTTTTGATAAATGATTGTAAGATCAAATGTAGGATGTCTTTTACGCAGCATTTTATAAATGAGGCCCCAGGAGTGTACATTTAACACTGCTGGTTTTGCTGTTTATTGGGTGGTAATTTTAACATGTTGTAATAAATTAGGTGTGTATTTAGAGCTAAAACTTCATGTATGTACTCTGGGTAAACCAAAGACTTATTTTACAACTTAAAAATCTCATGATGTGATCCATTAACACTTTTGTGAGACAAAGAAACTCTGGCCTGTAGTTTTAAAACTGTAACTGTGTTCATTTAACTCTGATAAGTGTGGAGCTATTTAAAGTTTACAAAAAAAGTGTTAAAATCAACTCTGTGAGAGATCATTTAACACTGGACTTTTTGCTGTGTATAAGTTTGGTTAACATGAAGGCAGGTCGGCACAATATTTTGAGGTCCTGCAATAAATCATACAACTGTAATGCTGTTTAGACAAAACTAAACCATAATTTGCCTATAGGTTCACAGTAAAACTCCCAGTGTTAAAGGGGTCATATTATAAAAAAAATTAAGATATGAAAGAAATCTTTGGGATCCCCAGAGTGTGTATGTGAAGTTTTAGCTCATAATACTTCACAGATAATTTATTACAGCATGTTAAAATTGCTAATTGTAGGCCTGAGCAAAAGTGTGCAGTTTTTGGGTGTGTCATTTAAAATGCAAATGAGTGGATGAAATGCAAACACTGATCACAATGATGGTGGTTTGTTGTAATTGAAACTCAATTGTGCTTTCAAGTATTTCTTCTTTCTTTCTCTTTCTCTCTGCACTATGGCAGTGCTGTGGTTGGATATTGCAGATAAAGGGGGCGGTATTATTGTAATTCACCTTGCTACCTACCTCACAAAACAGGCAAAATCTGAACAACCTAATTTTTCACACGCTTGCAGAAAATGGCTTACCCAAACAAAATTACTGGGTTGATCTTTATCACATTTTCTAAGTTGCTAGAAGCACTAGGGACCCAATTATAGCACTTGAACATGGAAAAAGTCTGATTTTCACGTTATGACCCCTTTAAATTAAAGGGGCCATTGTATGAAAATGTAAGCATTGCCACTTTGTAGGTGTGAGCAAAATAGGTCATTGAAATTTGGCTTTCATTATGATGTCATAAGGATATCTTATTAGAATAATACCGCCCCCTTAATCTGCACTATCCAACCACTGCACTGCTATTTAGTGCAGAGAGAAAGAGAGAGAAAAGAAGGACTTGACAGCACAATTGAGTTTGAATTACAACAAACCACCATCATTGCGATCAGTGTTTGCACTTCATCCGCTCATTTGCATTTTAAAAAACACACCCAAAACGACACATTTTTGCAGAGAGATCATCTGTTCACATGAAAACATTGAGAAAAAATGAAAATGTGCAGTTGCATGTTGGTTTGATTGTGTAACTAAATTCAGGCTGAATGCACAGCACAGCAAAATCCCCGGTGTTAAATAAACACTGTGGGTGTATATATAATCCACTCCCAGATGGGTGTGTAAAAAGACTGGTGTTAAAAATGTAACACTGAAGCAGTGTTGAAGTTAATGAGATAATGAAGTGAGAGTAAGACATTAATGGTGAACACCTGCTGGTCATTCTGTGTCAAATCAACTACATTTTTGGAAATTTTGATTTGATTACTCTTTTTCTGGAGAAATTAATACTAAAATGATAAAAAGACAAAATATGAAATGCAATAGATGAATACAGCAAAGTCCCCAGTTAAATAAACACTGCTGGGTGTATATATGGCTCCATCTTTTTTAGAGTGTTAAAAAGTAACACTGAAGCAGAGTTAAAAGCTGCAATCTTTCACTTTTGCCTCTCTATCATCATCTCTGTTCGAAAACTTATATAACTTCAAACGTCAAAAACAAAATATAAGTGCTCAACTATTCCAGCATCCACACACGTGATTTAGTAAACAAATCTTCTTTCTGACGAGAGTGTAATCACAAGTCAAAATAGACATTTACCACAAAATGTATCACATTAAATCTCAAGTTTGTGTTTGTTTTAGATTAATTTGAAGTCACCATTATGGTGATTAATGTTGCCTTTAGTCATTTGTCTCCTGACCTTCACTGAACTAACTCTCCTCTTGTTGCAATTGCAACAGTGTTTTTGTTGAGATCGCTTGTTCGTTGCTTGATATAACGGAAACTCTTTCAGAGCATCTGATGATGTTTGTTTATAAAATAAACTACCAATTATTAAAACCTGAGTTTATAATCAAATGATAAAGAAATGAAGTATGCAAAACACATGATCTTTACATATAACACTGCTCTGACTAAGATTGCTGTAGTTTTTATTATTATTATGTTTTGCTCAAGAGAGACATTAACACTTCGGATACAAATCTCAACAATGGTGACAGTAAATGGTAAGAGAGCCGTACAATTTTATGTTGCAATGTATGATGGGAGTTATGAATGAGCTTTATACAATCCTGTTACCCAGCATGCATTGCAGAATGAAGCTTTGTTGTTGATTGTCACCATGATTGTGTTTTATATGCTGATTGTTGATGTCTCAGTGTTGCTGTTTAATATCATAGATTCAATTTGTGTTTTAAATTTTATACTTAAGATTATATAGATGCTTGCAGTACAGCCAATAAAATTACACAGCATTACTCAAGTATTAATTGTTCAATTGGAACGCAAAACATATACTTTAATAAAAATTAGTATAGCAAGAGTTTAAGACATTATTCATCTCATCCTCTTCTGATCTAACAGATGTGTTTTATAAACACACTGTCCTGATGAACAGAAGAAAACTAATACTAAACTTCAAGACCCAAGTGCCTAACTAAAGGAAACACTAATCGACACAATGGTGACTTCCTTTTTTAACCAGATTTACAGCAGTTGTATAGAAGTTAAACTTATCATCCATGTAACTACAAGCAAGGTGTAATTTTCGTTTTCAAACAAATATGATGATAAGAGGGCAAAAGTGAAAGAATGCAGCTTTTAACTCTGCTTCAGTGCTACTTTTTTACACTCTGTAAGGTGGAGTCATATATACACACACAGTGTTCATTTAACTCTGGGGATTTCATCTATTGCATTTAATATTTTGTTTTTTCTTCATTGATTTTTATAAGGAAGTGGCTGGAAGTCAGCTGTAGTTCTTGTATTTTTTGTCCTTCAGTGATTTATTATCATCAGGTGTCTTCAACAATCAAATAATCCTCACTCAAATCATCACCTCATTATCTTATTAACTTTAACACTGCTTCAGAGTTACTTTTAACACCCTGCCGGTGGTTCCCATATGAACACCGACCGGTGTTAAATTAACACCAGGGAATTTACTGTGTATACTGTGTCTGTGTGACATATCAAACTTGCAATATGATGATATATAAAAAAGTTTTCATACTGAATGCTAATAAATGTAGCATTAAAACACACTGAAAACAGACTGTAACAATGAAAGGTCTGTGTAACTGATGTTAAACCGGTACCATAAAAAACTTTTACATTATTTTAATACATTAAAAATAAAGAAAAGCATTAAGAAAGATATCATACTGTGTGCATTGGAGTTAATATGTTACTTTTTTAATTCATCAGGGTTTGACCATTCAGCTGCTGATGAGATTATCATAAAGAATCATGAAGGAGATCAAGTCACAATTACCTGTACTCATTTTTGGGCTTCAGATAACAAGAAGTATTTCTGCAGAGATCCATGTAATAATAAAGATATTCTAGTATCATCTGATCAGACTTCTAATGGGAGAATAAGACTGAAGGATTTGGGGAAAGGAACGTTCACAGTGACCATCACTGATCTAGAGGAGTCAGACTCTGGGATTTACTGGTGTAGAGTGAGAAGATTGGTTCAAGACACATATAACAAGGTCAATCTGAAAGTATATAAAGGTAAAAATAACAATATTTGGTGTAAATCTTCTTCACTGTAAAATATTTCGTTTCAGTTGTGTATGACTAGCACACACACAAAAGCAGACAAAAACACAAACACACCTCAGAAAACTCCATCATCAGAGACTGAATCTTATCCCTTCACGAGTAGATAATTCTCTCCCGCACCTGATGACATAATTTTACCTTTAGATGGAGATGGGCTTGTGATGTCTGTATGAGTAATATTACATGTGTTTTTCATGCACCCTTTGCTGATGTCATTTTCATTTGTCATTCAAAGGTCATAATCTTACATTAATTCATAGATTGGATTCACAGTGGCCAATCAGTTTTCAGCACTTTAGTAAATTTTATCATATTTTTTTACATGTTATGTACATTTGATTAGATTTGCATGTCTTTCCAGTTAAAAGAAAAAAAGTTCTAAGAACTTTCCTCAAAAAGTTCCCAACGTTCCCAAAAACGTTCTGTCAACGTAAAAATTGTCCAGTTTTCTTCATGTTCTATGTTTCTGGGTTGTCTGAACGCTAGAGGAATGATACATTTTACTATTTTTAAACGTTTTGACAATGTCATGTTCTACAGTTTTTCTCAATTGCTAAACCACAAAACCATATTGTCTGAACCAAATACTCAGTTGCCTGAACCCACTAATTGAATCAGTCACTCTTTGGCAAAACCATAAGCACTTTTCACCTGTTTAGACACAACTTGCCAACACATTTTCATTGTGATGCACCCGTGCTGCAAAATGGTGAACACAACGGTGACAAAAGTAAAACACAATTAAAGCACAAGTGTCACTACTTGAACACAACAACTCAAAATGGATCACACTTGTGTTTAAAGGGGTCATATGATGAAAATGTTAGCATTGCCACTTTGTAAGTGTGAGCAAAAATAGGTCATTGAAATTTGGCTTTCATTATGATGTCATAAGGATATCTTATTAGAATAATACCGCCCCCTTAATCTGCACTATCCAACCACTGCAGTGCCGTTTAGTGCAGAGAGAAAGAAAGAGAAAGTAACTTGACAGCACAATTGAGTTTGAATTACAACAAACCACCATCATTGTGATCCGTGTTTGCACTTTATCCGCTCATTTGCATTTTAAAAAACACACCCAAAACGACACATTTTTGGACTTGACAGCACAATAGAGTTTGAATTACAACAAACCACCATCATTGTGATCAGTGTTTGCACTTCATCCGCTCATTTGCATTTTAAAAAACACACCCAAAACGACACATTTTTGCTCAAACCTACAAAGTGGCAATGCTAACATTTTCATCATATGACCCCTTTAAGTCTCCATTATGATGACCAGTGTTTGTTTTAGTTGGACTTTTGACGTTTGTCATTTTGTTGCCAGTTTTTCCACAGGAAACTTCATATATACAGAATCTCCTTGACCAGCTAGAGAAAATTACAGTTCTCGATTTAACGGTAAATCTATCAAAGACAAATTATCAAATTAAATATATGTTGATTTATTTAAGTATGGCTATTTTCTTATTTGCTGATTTAGAATGTTACCATGGACATGGACAAGGTTTTCAGCACTTCAGAGAAGATAAACACATCATCAGATGACCCAAAGAAACAAGCGTCAGATGTGTTAAAAGTCAGTGAGAAGCTTGTGTCAACGTTGGTGAAGTCAACAAACACCTATGCCAATGTCAGTTTCACTCGTGCAGCTGTGGGTAAGAGACAAACACAACCATCACTAAAATATCATTTAATGTAATTATAGAACTATAGATGTAAAACATATATAATGTAACTGAAGTCATGCTCATGATATTCTGGATAACATAAAATTTGTGTTTGTTTGTTTCTTTGTTTATTTTAAATCAGAGGCACACGTGTTTGTGGTTGGACCACAGGCCAACCTTGATAAAATCCCTCAGCTCAACACATTAAATGCTTCTATAGACATTGATCTTATTGGGATCGCCAGGAACAATTTGAATTTAGGTATGCAATAATATTCTTGTGATTTAAAGAATTTCAACACAGCCAATAATTATTGTCAGAGAGCAGATATATACATGGTTAAAATATATATATATATAAATTACCCCATAATTTACCCAGCCTAGCATGTGACTTTTTGTGGTAATAAATGGGAGTGCACCTATTCATCCTGCCACCAGGTGCCCCCCTCTCTGAATCTGGACTTTGGACATTCTTTTTCCATCTTCAGTTACTTCCTGTCTTTTATATATAAGCCATGCCATTTCCATCCCTGTGTCCCATCTGCAATTTGTAATAAAAATGAGTATGTCCCAAATCATAGTTTGTTAAAATGAGTATCCATAAAGTCCCCAGATGGTTTACTGTTTTAGGTAAAAATTGGAAGTGTAGATCCATGGACACTAAAACAGCATTTCTTACATCATTCTTACCTTCTGCAAGCTTTTTACACACATCAGCAGAAACATTATTCAGCACCTCTTGAATGTGTGTTGATACTGATTTATGTTGTGGGGTGGGGGTGCCTATCTGTCCCATATTTCACTCTGTTAAATCTGTTCACCGTACACCTGCGACTCACTTTGTATTAAAATGTCAATGAAATTGGACTGTCCTGGAATCTGTTGCAGGATCAGCTGCCGTGGCTTTCATGAGCTACAGCACAATGGAGGACCTACTGAAACCAGACTTTTTCAACACATCAGATAACACAGTTAAAACCATGATGTCCACTGTCATCTCTGCTACTCTTCCTAAAACCACCAACAAAACCCTCACCAAACCAGTCAACTTCACCCTCAGACACATCAGAGTGAGTTACTCTCATTGACTTATACGCATGCAATGTAATGTAATATGAAGAGGAATTTCAAACATCTCCAGTTAGTGTGGCATTGGGATACACAAAAAATATTTTGGTTAAAATTATGTCTGTTAGAGATGATGATCTGGGGTTCAGTTTATGTGAATTAGTATGAATTAGTATCACGCTGGCTATTACACGTATTATTGTTTATACCATGAGGCTGTTGAAAGCTTTATTTTGATTGGTTGAGAAATGTTCCACGGGTGTGCATTATTTTTTTTTTTGTCAATTATTCCTTACATAATGCACTTCCTATAGTTGCTTGAGTCGAAGCAAACTCTTCAGATAACTCCAGATAGAGTTTTGGTGTAAAATAAAGCAATGCAGCAAACATCATAGCTACAAACTATGCAACAGTACCACAACTGAAAAGTGTGTCAGGTAGTTTGGTTTTATTTAGTCCAGTGTAAATGTATATTTCAGTTCCATGTGATGTTTTCAAGGTTGTTGGGTAAAATGTTTGCATTAAGTTGCTGCTGCAGTGAGAGGGGGAACAAGACGCTGTGTCCTCCTGAAACTTCAACTGCTGTTGTTTGTGCACAGATTTTGTGATATCTTTTATGTGAACATTGGAGTCATGCCTGACACACATGTACTTTTCTTCACTGTAAAGAAAATAAACGACAGTGGAAATCTTTCCTGTGTGTACTGGAACATCAGTGAGTGGATTGTAGATGGTTGTTCTGTTGTAAAGATCAACAGCAGCTACACCGTGTGTTCATGTGTTCATCTGTCAACATTCGCTCTCATCATGCAAACCAGCAGAAGCCCATCAGAGGTAAGACAACTTAACACAGATGTGACTTAAATAAAGTAAGAAAACATTTAATGTAGACTAAAACCCTGTCAAGAATTAAAAACACTCTATACACTGCTAACTCAAAAGACGGCAGCAGAGTTAACACATTGTATCGTGACATATTTTCTCAGGATAATAGTCAGCCGATGGAGTCGATGAATATGGTGTTTGTGATCGTGTGTCTGGTGTTTACTAGTTTGGCTCTGTTGACTTTTGCTTTCTGTCGATGGAAACCTGGAGTGAACAATGTAGCTCGAATCAACCTCTGCATCAGTCTGCTGTCTGCTCATCTTCTGTTCTTACTCACACAACAATTCATCAATCTCATAAAACCTCACAAGGTGAGAACTTTTGATTACAGAATACCAACATCTTTAGTTTAACTAGTTAGTAAGAAGTTACTGGAAAACATAAAATCATTTTCATTGTTTAAACTCTGTCTTCAGGAGTTGTGTGCTGTGATATCAGGAGCTCTTCACTTCTTCTTTCTCTCCTGCTTTGTGTGGATGTTCATTGAAGCTGTGCTGCTCTTCATCTGTGTGAAGAACATATCACAGATCAGCTCAAGACAGAGGGCGATGCTTAACAAGGGATTCTTGATTGTGATTGGTTATGCGATTGATTTTGTTATAGTGGGCGTGTCTGCTGGACTGGTTCCTGAAGGCTACGGCAGTGAAAAGTATGTATAAAGAGGATTGGTCAGTTGATTGGATTCAAGAAATTACATCTTAAAGGGGTCATAACCTGATTTTTTTCTATTACTTTTTGTTCCCAGAGGTACTTATGATTACTTAAAGAGCACCCATTACATTTGCTAAAACAATGCCATTTTGTTTATTTTGTGTAATACAATTTGTTTGAGTAGTTTATGGTTCAAAACACATGGGAATTTGCATATATTTAACATGTACTAATACACACTTACACACAAAGGAAATGTAAAATTGTGATTCGGATAATAGGTGCTCTTTAATGTATTTGCTGAAAAACACACAAAATTGAGTATGTTAAGTTATGACCTTTTCCACACACTTTTCACCCTCTGACTGAAATAGTCTAAGGGCGCACTCACGTTTGGCATGGTTATCTTGAACCGTTCCCAAGCGCTGTCCCCACTCACCAGTGGCAGAGGCAACAATACAATGATGTGGGCTGCGTTCAGCACTGACAAAATGTTGCACAACTTTTTTTTTTAAACAGAAACAGTGATGCGTTGAACAACCTGTTCTGATGCCGCAAGAGTTGCAACTACAGTAGCTGGGAAGGCCATTCTTTGTGTTCTTTTTAAATGTTTTGGAGCCTGATGAAATTGTTATGTCTTTAATACTGTAAAATACATCCAATGTTACAATCACAGTCCTTGCTGTCCAGAATGAAAGACAACATTCCAAACCCATTTGTGCAAGCTGTCCCATACCATGTGGTTTATTTACATGTTGCTGCTAATTGGACTGCTGCTCTGACACACCCACCAAACAAGAAAAAACATATCTCATACCCTGTTGCACACCGATGCACAACAGGGGCCTCATTTATAAAATTTTATGTTACGATCATTTATCAAAAATGCTTACGTGTGAGAAAACCGAACGTGCGCGCAGAAAACGCGCGTACTCCTTTCAAATCTATAAATCGCAAATGAACTTGAACTCGTGCACGCAGCCGAGCAGTTTCAGATCTCTTGCCTTTAAACAACGCCTAATTAAGTCATAGACATAGAAAAGAGCGCTTGTCAATGTTTAAACCGAATTTCAAACAGCAAGAATTGTTTATATTTCCAAAAACCTGCAGCAATCAGACAAACAAAAGTGCGTACTTCTGCTCAGACCCTGACGTGGCGCTAAGCACTTTTCCACGTCAAAGACAGTTTTTATAAATATGAACTTTGCCGTGGATTTTTTCGTACGCACACTTTACGATCAAATCTGTGCGTACACATGCTTTATAAATGAGGCCCGAGAGGCCCGTTTCAGTAAAGGTGGTTAAATGAAAACTCTGAGTATGTTAACCCTAAATTGAGGGAAACTCTGAGTTTTCCGTTTCAAAATGGGAGGTAGGTTAAACCTAAGACAGCGGGGAAAGTCAAGCCTGTTTCAGAAGGAGAGGTAACTTATACTCAGAGTCTGTTTCCGGAGTAACATACTCTCTGAACCTAACCTGGTCGGGAGCAGGTTTTATCTTGTAAACTCTGAGTTTCTTGTGGTCTCCTCCCCATTTTTAAAGGAGTAACGGTGTTTAATCGTGTTAGTTGCTTTAGTACATTCATTCAATGCGCACATTTTTATTAAATACACTGTAAAAAAAATTTGTCTTTAAGTTATAATTAAATTGCCAGTGCAAACCATTTTAACTTACTACTTAATATTTTTTTATATATTACACTAAACTTTCAACTAAAAAGTTAAAACGGTATATTGAAATGACTTGTAAAGCTAATGCGATATACTTGGTGCATAGACCGTCTAAGTGACTAAAATGTCATGTACTTTTATAGAGGATCCTGTAGATGATAATGTTGCATTTATTTGTAGAAAGTTACACTTATGTCATATCCACTTTTAGATATGCTTACGTGAGTAATATCAGCCTTTATGGCCATGCCCTTACATCTGAAAAGTTGTCTTTACATTTCTTATATATCCACTCATCATTATCGCTGGTCTAGTGGGTAGTGGTGTGTGCTATGGTCAGGACGTACGTGCTGTCGGCGAAGCTAAGTTTGAATCTCGCCTTGGTGTAGTTCTGTTTTATTCATGACAAATATTTGTAAAGTTTGTAGCCTTTTATGCCCAAGTGTTATGCCTTATTTCATTTGTAGCTGAGCTGCTGTCATCTTTTTGTCCATAGGATTGCATGCATAAAAAAAGAATATGATAACATACAGTACTCCGTTTATTCTGATATTTTAACCGTGATGAAAAATTAAATGTACACATTTATTAGAGTAGCAATTTCCAACAACAACTCTTTTCTTTAAAATATATGCTCGTAGTTGCTGTACACTTGCAACACTTTCCGTTTTAGTAGTTTAAAGGATTAAGACCTCTTTGTCACGTGCTGTTGTCATGGTGAATCGTAATATCGGCGCTCCATTGATAATCCCAGATAGCATGCAACCATTGAAACAATGTTAAAAATTGTTGATTTGTCAATGTTAATACCATTGAATCAATATCACGTTTGCACCCTCCATTAATATTGAAAAAAATATTGAAAGGGGACATATTATGATATTTTTTTAAAGATGTAAACTAAGTCTTAATCTAGGTCCGAGCAAAAGTCTGCGGTTTTGGGTGTGTCATTTAAAATGCAAATGAGCGGCTGAAGTGCAAACACTGATCACAATGATGGTGGTTTGTTGTAATTGAAACTCAATTGTGCTGTCAATTCCTTCTTTTCTCTCTCTTTCTCTCTGAACTAAATGGCAGTGCTGTGGTTGGATAGTGCAGATTAAGGGGGCGGTATTACCTTATTCTGACATCACAATAGGAGCCAAATTACAATGACCTATTTTTTCACATGCTTGGAAAGAATGGTTTACCAAAACTAAGTTACTGGGTTGACCTTTTTCACATTTTCTAGGTTGATAGAAGCACTGGGAACACAATTATAGCAGTAAAACATGGAAAAAACAGATTTTCATAATATGTCCCCTTTAAAAAAATCTCATAATATGTCCCCTTTAAAGGGGTCATATGATGAAAATGTTAGCATTGCCACTTTGTAGGTTTGAGCAAAAATGTGTCGTTTTGGGTGTGTTTTTTAAAATGCAAATGAGCGGATGAAGTGCAAACACTGATCACAATCAGGGGCGTCGCACCCGTGGGGGATGTGGGTGTTTTAACACCCACACTTTTCCCGGTGAGAGGGTTCAACACCCACACTTTTTATGCAGTTTTGCAAGAACGCCTTATTAAAGTCGCTCCTCCTCCGTTTCTCTGGCCGCTCTCTGTCTGCTGCGCTGCGCTGCATTCTCTCCCCCTCCCCTCTCAAAAATGACGCCGGCTTTGAGTGTTACCGGCTGATGATTGGCTGTTCTGCCTTAAGTCCCGCCTCTCTTGGTGGGTTAGATTGATCGGTCAGCTCGCGCTGAGGAGGCGGGAACTTTGTTTATTTACATCTCCATTTTTCAGGTAGGCTACTTTGAATGAGTGTTTAAAAAACTTTATTAAACACTTTAATCAACTCTATGCTTTTGAGGTTTTTGAATAAGCTTGATATGTGTTTGGGACTAATGCTAATTGGGTTATTGTTCAGCCGCTGGCTAAATTCGGTCATGTAGATAATGTGGCATGCAATGTATAACCTGTGATGAAGAAGGCAGGGAATTGACGAGGATGAGGGACAAATTGCAATCGATTTGATATTTTGAGCATTGTTTGTTGATTAGCTGAATACTTTGTTAATATTACCTGTTGTGTATGATTGTACTTGTTGAGGAGAAAAAAATGAGAAATGATGACATAGTTCTTCAACAGGTAACTTATGCAAACAATGAAAGAAAAGTGTAGCCTATATTATTCAAATGTAAAAACGGTAAATTGTTACATCATTTAGACCACCAGAGAAAAAGCTTTTCAGGGCACAAGTAGCTAAATTTAGCAGTAACAGTCCTGTCAGACCCATGTCACTATCCAGCTTACCATTATCTTTTTGTCACGCAGTATCAATAAGATACAGAAAAGAAAGAGGCAGGAGAAGATTGACACCTTTTTCAAGAGAAATCCTGTAAGTGAAGTTGAAAGCTGGACGTTGATAAATTTTTACATTAAACAACAGTAGCCTATTACCATTATATATTTTTGCATTAATTTAATATATTACTTTTCAAGTTTTAATAAGGTTTGCTAGTACCACAGCCTTATTCCTTTATCACCTCGTTTAGGAGATGAGGTTGCTGGAGGCATCAGTTTAAAGAGAGAGAGAAAGTTTCACAGGTGAGCAATGAAAAATGAATGTTACAGTTTGTGAAAGAGGTCTATGAAGGAAGAGAGGGTGTGTTTGTGTCATGTG
The DNA here is from genome assembly GCF_030506205.2 of Paramisgurnus dabryanus. Classification (NCBI taxonomy): domain Eukaryota; kingdom Metazoa; phylum Chordata; class Actinopteri; order Cypriniformes; family Cobitidae; genus Paramisgurnus; species Paramisgurnus dabryanus. Next base: position 21,319,071 of record NC_133340.1, on the reverse strand, counting down.
TGGGGCTTAATTCCATCCCAGGTGCACATACGCGTGTTTCTGGTGCGTTTATATCAAATTTAAAATGATATATCCATCCCCCACACTTTTAAAAAGCTTGCAACGCCCCTGATCACAATGATGGTGGTTTGTTGTAATTGAAACTCAATTGTGCTGTCAAGTCCTTCTTTTCCCTCTCTTCTCGCTGAATTAATGGCAGTGCTGTGGTTGGATAGTGCAGATAAAGGGGGCGGTATTACCTTATTCTGACATCACAATAGGAGCCAAATTACAATGACCTATTTTTTCACATGCTTGGAAAGAATGGTTTACCAAAACTAAGTTACTGGGTTGATCTTTTTCACATTTTCTAGGTTGATAGAAGCACTGGGGACACAATTATAGCAGTTAAACATGGAAAAAGTCAGATTTTCATAATATGTCCCCTTGAAATTTCAACAAATCACCATTATCGTGATCAGTGTTTGCTTTAGTTGGGCCCTTTACTCTTGTGTTCTAGTGGTAAGTTTTCTTTGGCTGCAGAAATAGTGTTTTAAAATACATCTGCTATTGCAAAGAAAACAAAGATCTAATGTTATCAAGTAGTTTAATTATTGTAGATATACCTAAATCAGGGGTGGGCATCGAGGGCCACAGTCCTGCAGAGTTTAGTTTCAACCTTAATCGAACACATCTGAATGTCATTTCCAAACAGTCCTGAAGGCTTGATTTTTTTCCCCAAACCAGTTCAGATAGGAGTTTTACTTAAACATGAGCTCAGGGGCAGAAAGAAATTTGATTGGTTCACAAAAATGACCAATGAAAGTCCTCAACCGGAGCCTTCAAGGAAGCTTCTGCAGTGAAGCAGTTCGAGCTCACCGTTGGTCAGGTGAGTAGCGCAGATGGTTAGATAGGACTGTGACTGGTTTTGTAATTCAGCTCGAAATGTTTCGCGCGTTTAAGTTACGTGTTACCACGTTTTCACGTGTCCATGGCACGACTTTCTTTTTCGTGCCAGTTTCACGTAATGGTTACTCAATTTTTTTTCCTTTTTTCAAACCATTGTCGTTTGGGATTGGGGTTAGATTTGTGGGGTTTTTTCATTTTTAAACTGTTTTCGCGCGAGGATGAAGTTGGGTTTGGGTTAGAATGGCAGTGGTTTATACATTTATTTGTCAGAAATTTAAACTGCTTTCACTTGATGTTGCGGTTAGAGTTGGTTTTGGGTTAGGATGTCATTTAACATAACAGAAAGTTGTTCTAACCCCAAGCCCAAACGACAATGGTAAGAAAATAAGAAAAACAATTGAGTAACCAACATGTGAAACTGGCACGAAGATGAAAGTCGTGCCACGGACACGTGAAAACGTGGACACACGTAACTTAAACGCTCGAAACATTTCGAGCTGTATTCAAAACAGTCACATTCCTATCTAACCATCTGCGCTACTCACCTGACCAACGGTGAGCTCGAACTGCTTCACTGCAGAAGCTGCCTTGAAGGCTCCGGTTGAGGACTTTCATTGGTCATTTTTGTGAACCAATCAAATTTCTTTCTGCCCCTGAGCTCATGTTTAAGTAAAACTCCTATCTGAACTGGTTTGGGGAAAAAAATCACGCGTCCTGAAGACTTCAATTAGATTTTTCAGCTGTGTTTGATTAGGGTTGGAGCTAAACTCTGCAGGGCTGTGGCCCTCAGGACCAGGAATTGCCCACCCCTGACCTAAATGATACTAATGAAATACTGTTAAAGTTAAGCAAAAAATAAATTTTACAGTACTAGTTGGAAACAGTGTTAGGTCTGTTATTTTGAGGATTACAAAAACACATTTAAAAAGTTAAATTACTGAATCTATCTCTGACATCATGAATCGGTCTATGAATCTCATCAACGGTGACGATCAACAAAAGAAAGCTTCATGCTGCAATGCATGCTGGATATCATCGTAGTACTAAACTAATTTATAACTCCCAGCATGCATTGCAGTTGATCGTTTTATATGAATTTGTTTGATGATTGTCACCATTGTTGAGATTTGTTGGCTGTGTAATGATGTCTGAATGTGTCAGCAATTTTTCTGTTTGTCTCGTCACAGTGTATTTACAAACCAAAACAATTATAAATGTCAAAAATGTATCAACATAATCATGTAAAGCAGCTTAATTTTATATAATCTTGACTTCTTCACAAAAAGCAACCAGGTTCAACATAACTTTGAAACACATCTTTCTTTTCCAACGCACATGAGTTTCTACATAAACACATACAAACACTAAAATAAAGAAAAGAAAGATTTAACTTGAGAATAACAAGAGTCAAGGACCCAACTAAAGCAAACACTGATCACAATAATGGTGATTTGTTGAAATCTCAATGTTTTTTCAATATTAATGGAGGGTGCAAACCTGATATTGATTCAATGCAGTTAACATTGACATATCAACTGTTATGCCATCTGGGATGGCTTTTCATAGTGGTTGTGCACACACTTAACTCAGAGTCAACCTACTCAGAGTCGATTGAACTAACTATGTTCAGCTGTTCTGTAACCGAAAACTATCTCAGAGTAAGTCAACTCAGAGTTCGAGTTTAAACTCAGAGTTGGTTGAACCTCCTTACTGAAACGGACCCCAGGAAACATGTCATTCAACCCAAAAACCGTAGCAAAACATAACACACCGGTTTGAGCTTGAACGTGCCTGTTGTCTTGGTCTTGGACAGGTTATATGAAAATTAACCTTCATTGTGACTTCATACATACAGCAATTTAACATTTGTTTCATTTCTGGAAAACGATTATATAAATGTTTGCATTATTGATTGGGAGGATGTTTAGGTAACACTTTATTTCGATAGTCCACTTTAGACATTTTACTAACTATAAGTAACTTTGCAACTACTTATCAACTACCAATCTTTAGAGAATTATTAGAATGTCTGCTTAATATCTACTAACACTTTATTGTGATGATATCTCAACAGACATTCAACTGTCTATAAATATCTTTGCACGTGCATGTCAACTTATTCCACTTACCCAAACCTCTTCCCTAACCCCAACCCTTACAGTCTACTTATACACTAATGACAGTTAGTTGACGTGTAGTTGCAAAATATTGAAAGTTAGCTGACATGTAGTTGCAAAGTTATTTATAGTTAGTAGAATGTCTAAAGTGGACTATCAAAATAAAGTGTAACCGATGTTTAAGACATTTGCACAGTGTATTAATGATGCCAAGTTCTTAAATGTCAGAAGATCAAAGGAAGTTTCATTCCTCAGCTCATTTAACTTAAGGAACAATGCATATATTTAATATGCATATATTTGTATGTACATGAATCATAGCTTTCTCAAATCTACCCACCTGTACAATTTTCACCTAAAACATTATTTTTGAATATTTAATTAACTCTTTCTCTGCCAATAACGAGTATTTCCGGCAATCTGCAATAACATTATTATTCACCAGGTGGCACTCTTCCGTTTTGTTTTTGTTGTTTAAATGCAGATGGTCTGTTATTTTATTTGATATAATATATGTTTATATATTTAAAGAAGAACATTTTCTGGAAGGCATTAAACTTTTGTGAAAATCTTGAAAAATGCCTGTGCTGGCTGGCAATATTTTTTAAAAACGCTGGCAGGCAAAGAGTTAAAGAGCACGAATTATCCGATTCATGATTTTACATTTCCTTTGGTGTGTAAGTGTGGATTAGTAAATATTAACAATATGCAAACGGTACAAATCGATCATGCAAGTTATAGTTTCAATGTATACCTCTTTTCTTGGACTACAAAAACACACTTTACTTTTTAAGTGGGTTTACTTTTTTTTTTACTTTTTTGGCCTGTTTACATGGACACAACGGTCATTATCATAATTTTACCTGCATCTGACATTCAGCCTGTAAGTAGTCTATGTTTTCATATTTAAAGAATTTACTACTGACTAAACCACAAGAGTAGCGCTTGTTGTTTGTCCTTTCTATGATCATAAATGCAGACATTGTTTTAATATCCTTACCAATCTGTTACGGCCTACTCAAGCCATGCTGGCAAAGTTGATCGATCAATTTGGTCATCTGCATTTTCTAGAACAGATTCAGCTCATATTGATAAGATATAAAGACGATTTTATTTCTTGTCAGCATTGCATTGTGAGCTTATGTTCAAAACATGGTAAGGAGCGTCACATTTCCAGCTGAAGTCAGAGGTATTAAAGACAATCACAGCGCCTGGCCAATTGGGGACACAGCTCTTATCAGAATATGAGCTTTGTAACAAATCAGAGCATTTGAGGAAGGCAGGGATTAATGGAGCAACAATAATGTATGGTACGTTGATCTGATATGGTAAAAGAATGTGTTTTCTGAACCATAAACCACGTAAATACATTGTATTATACCAAAAACCACAAAATAACGTTTTTAGCAATGTAATACTGTAGGTGCTGTCTAAGTGTTTTTTTCTGTAAACAGATGCTGGATTAAAGTGGAGAGAGGCTTCATCTGGAGTTTTTTGGGACCTGTTTGCTTCATTCTTGCAGTAAGTTTTAGTTACAAACAAGTTGTTGTTTAGACCACTGGAAAAGAAAGTGATTGTTCCTTTACTGTGTTTTGTTTCTGCAGATAAACATGATTCTCTTCATCAGTATCATCATCAGTCTGAACTTAACTCTCAAAAATCTCAACCTTGACGTTTCACACATCAGACAAACCAAGTAAAAAACACCCTGATTTTCATTTGAAACAGTTTTTTATATTTTGTCAGAAGTGTTTGATTTATTTTCACATAATGTGACTTTCAAAACTCTCTCTCTCTCTCTCTCTGGTGCATGGTGGGAGTGTGTGAATGAGAGTGTGTTCGTTGAGAGCGAGTGCGTCTTAACTGCGCTTTTTTCTATTTTTTCTAAATATCTTTTTTCCCCTCGTTAGTGTTTTCTTTTACACTGAGAAAAGGATATTTTCCCGAAAAGTCGCGGTTTATTAACCGCGTTTTTTTCTCGGGTTGCAGACGCCGGTATGGAGTCTGTTCCCGGGTCAGTTTTGTCAGCCCGGCACGGGTGCAGGTGTGTGCCTGAGCCGGGAGTGACTGTGGAGGATCTGCTCTAAGTGGTCGGAGAGCAGGTCGGTTTTGACAACATTGTTTCCGCATCGCGTATGAATAAGGCGATTGTTGTGTTTTTAAAATCTGAGTTGCTGATAAATCAGTTAACTTTGAGTGGTATATGGGTTAAAGAGACTTTCGTTCCCGTTACACCTTTATCTGCTCCAGCTACAAAAATCACAATCTCTAATGTTCCACCGTTCGTCTCTAATGACGCGATTACTAAAGAGTTGCAGAGATGGGGAAAGTTTGCTAGTCCTATGAAGATAATCCCACTTGGATGCAAACATGCGTCTCTTAAGCATGTGTTGTCTTTTAGAAGACAGATTTATATGTTTCTAACTTCACCCACGCGGACTCTGGAAGTTTCGTTTCGCGTTAATCACGGTGAAAGCTCGTATATGATTTACGCGAGCACTGAAAGTCTGAAATGTTTTGAGTGTGGAAGTGTAGGCCATAAACGCTACGCGTGTCCACATAGAGATGATCAGCAACCATCTACATCTCGCGGTGAAGGAGTTACTGTAGAGCTACACAGAAATGTTTGAGTTGAACAGAAAAGTCAGGAACAGGATGGAGTTACAGAAGAGGTGAATGAACAGGAAGAGGTGAGTGATAATGATGATGATAATGCTGGAAATGTTTCTAATAATGAACCTGTAAATGCTACTGACAATGAGCTTGGAATTGCTACTGATGTTAATGAAAATTTGGCTGAGGATATGAGTGAGGTGGTTGATGGAGCTCAGGCAGAGGGTTTAGAGGAGAACCTCACTGATGAATCAGAAGTGTTGTCACAGTTTACTGATGATGGTATGGGAGACGGTGAGCAATGGTCAGATGAGCACAGAGATATTGAAAAAGATTTGTACACTGTAGAAAAGATTAACTCTTTTCTTGACACGACTAAAGGAAAAACAGGGATGGAGATAAGTGATTATTTCCCTGATATTGAAAAGTTTGTTCTTTCTGTGATGCGTGCAAGAAAAAGGAGTAGCTATGAGGAGTTGTCACATCAAAAGAGGTTTCGTCTAAAAAAGCATTTAACTACTATTAGACAGAATAAGAAAATAGAAAGGGAAAGACTACCGAGGGGAAAAACTAAAGCTTTATAATGACTCTCACTTTCAATCTTACTTTCTTCTGTTTTTTCTTTCTTCCTCTCTACCTTATGGCTTTTTTACGGGTGGGCTCCCTTAATATTAATGGTATGAGGGATGGGAGGAAGAATGGGTTATTGTTAGAAATGATTCATTTGAAAGATCTAGGTGTTATTTTTTTGCAAGAGACCCATAGTACTGAAAGTAATGAAAGTGAATGGGGCTTATGGTGGAAAGGAGAACATGTATTGAGTCATGGGACAAATCTAAGTGCTGGTGTAGCCATTCTTTTTTCCCCTATTATTAAAGCTAAAGTTTTAACAGTTAATGAAGTTGTCACAGGAAGACTTTTATTTGTGAAAGCTGAAATTAATAATTTCATTTTTTTGTTTGTAAATGTTTATGCACCTAATGTTGGAGCAGAAAGAGTTATTTTTTTAAAAAGTTAGAAAATCTAATTCAAGAACAAAAGGATGATGTTTTTATTGTTGTGGGAGGAGATTTCAACTGTACTCTTGATTTTACTTTGGATAGAAATGGCGAGGAATCTCATGCTTTGTCTGCCACTTGTTTAGCAGGAGTTTAATTAAATTAAAAAAATTTAATTTTATTGATGTGTGGAGAGAACATAATCCCTCTATAAAGCAACATACATGGGTGAAAATTTACAATGAAATAATTTCTGCTGCATGTTTAGACCGTTTGTATATATCTAACAACCTAAGAAATAGGGTTGTTAATACAAGTATTATTCATACTTCTTTTTCTGATCATAAGTTTGTTGTGTTTGGTATTACTTTGGCTAAAAGTACATATAAGAGTTGATATTGGCATTTTAATACTAAACTTTTAGGAGATAAACATTTTTGTGATGCTTTTAAATTGTTCTGGGAGACTTGGAAAAAAGAAAAAAGTTTTTTTGAAAACATTATACAGTGGTGGGAAGTTGGGAAAGTTCATATAAGAGGTTTTTGTCAAAAATATACGTCCCATTCTTCTTTATGTTTAAAAAAGACTGTGGAATGGCTAGAAAAAGAGATTGTTGATATTGAGAAGAATATGATATCCAGTGATGATGCCAATTTAAAGGAACTGTGGACTGAGAAAAAAAAATTAAGCTCAATTTTAAATGAAAGAGTTAAAGGGGCACTTATAAGAAGTCGTTTTTTAACTGTTCAAGACATGGATGCTCCAACTACTTATTTGTTTTACTTGGAGTGTAAAGCGGGTCAACAGAAACAGATGCATTCTCTGAAGGACATTAATGGACAAACTACTTCAGATCCAACAGAGATGCGCAGACTTGCTGTAGATTTTTATACTGCTTTGTATGCCTCTGAGAACTCAGATGAAAATTGTAGAGACTTGCTGTTAAAGGATCTCCCTGTTTTACCTGAAGAACATAAACAATTTTTAGAGTCTGAGATTACTTTTGCGGAAGTTACTTCAGCAGTAATGAGTCTCTCTGTAGGTCGTGCTCCAGGATTGGATGGACTACCCACTGAATTTTATAAGAGTTTTTGGTCTGTTAGAGGAGATGATTATTTTAAAGTACTTAAAGAATGTTTTAGTGAAGGAACTCTCTCTACAAGTTGTCAGCGTGCAGTTTTATCTTTGCTCCCTAAGAAGGGTGATTTAACTTTATTAAAAAATTGGAGACCGGTTGCGGTTTTATGTACGGAATATAAAATCTTTTCGAAGTGTCTGGCCAATAGATTAAATAATGTACTAAAAGAAATTATACACGATGACCTGTCATACTGTATAAAAAATCGCTTAATTACAGATAATCTTCATTTAATGCGGGATGTTTTTGATTTTGCCTATTGTAATAATGTTAATATGGGTTTGTTATCTTTAGACCAGGAAAAGGCTTTTGATAGGGTTGATCATGTTTTTCTTTTTAACACGTTGAAAGCTTTTGGTTTTGGGGATACTTTTATTTCCAAGGTTAAACTTCTGTATACTGAGGCAACTCTCATGATAAAAATGGCTGGTGGGTTAAGTTTACCCATAAAAATTAAAAGAGGCATTAGACAGGGTTGTCCATTGTCAGGTCAACTATACAGTATAGTGATAGAGCCTTTGCTGTGTAGTTTAAGGAAGAAGCTAATGGGTCTACAGATTAGCAATATAGATTCTCATATTAAACTTTCTGCCTATGCTGATGACATTACAGTAATAATAAGAGACCAAAATGATATTAAATCACTAAAGGAGGCTTTAGAATGTTACGGGAAAGCCTCCTCAGCTATTGTAAATTGGAGTAAAAGTGATGCACTGTGGTGTGGTAGAGTTTTTACAGATCTGACACTCCCAGGTGGCTTACAGTGGGGTAGAAGTGGTTTTAAATATTTAGGGGTGCATGTAGGTACAGAAGAGTACAGAAAGAAAAACTGGGAGGGCCTTGTGGAAAAGGTGTGTGCTCGGTTGTCTTGCTTGCGTTGGTTGCTACCCCAACTATCCTACAGGGGGAGAGTTCTGATTTGTAATAATTTGATTGCATCTTCTTTGTGGCATAAGATGACCATACTTGAGCCTCCTGAAGATCTGGTTAAAGCAATCCAACAATGACTAGTGGAGTTCTTTTGGTCAGGACAACACTGGTTGAAGGCGGTGGTACTGCATCTCCCTGTGCAGGAAGGAGGCCAGGGGCTGATTGATGTTAAATCAAGAATAAAAGCCTTTAGACTTCAGACTGTACAGAGACTGCTGTATGGAGAAGATGTGAGCTGGGCTGGAGTAGCCTGTGCTCTCCTGAGAAAAGCAGGAAATATGGAATTAGATCGTCACCTGTTCCTGATGGATATTAATAAACTGAACTTGTCTGGACTGAGCTCTTTTTACAGATCCATTTTCAGTTCATGGGAATCTTTTAAGTTTTCAAGGAGCATAGACTGTTTACAGAGGTTATGGTTAAAAGAAGAACCTCTTTATTTTAATTCTGCACTGGACTTGGACCTTTTAAAATCAGATGCTATCAGAAAGTCCATGTGGGCAGCAAAAATAACAAAAATTGGACATTTAATAGAAAATAGAAAATGGATTACTGCTGAGAATCTGGCTATGAAACTGGGTATGAAATCGGTCAGAGTGGCACAAAATTTGTTAAATCGAATGGTGGAACTTCTACCTCATGATCACGGAATGGTGCTGGAAACATCTGATGAAGAAAACTGTGTTTTCCCAGAGCTGATTTTTTCAGCAGAGACTGTAACATGGCAAGAAAAAGAAGGTAGCCTTCTATCTTTTAAGACACCCCAGCTAGAAGTTTTAAGTGATGCTGGAAAGAAAAATATCTATGCACTGTGTGTTAAAGTGGGGCACCTTAATGCATTGGAGACTGTTAAAGAGTGCAAATGGCAGGAGATGTTTGGGCCAGGTGCTTCCCCTAAAGGGAGTTGGAGGTCCCTGTACAAACCACCCATTGAAAAAAGGTCTGGAGACCTTCAGTGGAGAATTGTACATGGGATTATAGCTACAAACAGATACAGAGCACACATTGACCCACAGGTAGGGGTGGGTTGTCCTTTCTGTGGTGAAGATGAAACAGTTTTGCATCTGTTTTTAAAGTGTGCAAGGCTTCAACCAATGTTTGATGTTTAAGAAGAGTGGTGTCAGTCTCTTGGGGAAGTTTTTACTCCTGTGTTTTACATATATGGTCCGAAATACAGTAGAAGTAGGAGGGAAGCACATGTTTTGATAAATTTTATTCTTGGGCAAGCAAAAATGGCTGTATGGCTCTCACGGAAAAAACAAATGAATGGTCTTTGGTCAACTGATGTTTTGTCAATTTTAAAGGGATTATTAAAATCTCGTATTAAAATTGAGTTTGTATATTACAAATTGGTCAATGATATTGAAATGTTTAAATGTAAATGGGGAGTAAATCAATGTATTTGTGAAGTGAATTTTGAAGGCTCTTTGCAAGTATATGTGTAGCTGACTGTATGTTTTTTGGAAAATGTTGATTTTGTAACTTTTTTTCTCCTCCTAATGTTTTTTAATCATTTGTAAATAAATAGACCTTTAAAGTCAAAGTCTCTCTCTCTCTCTCTCTCTCTCTCTCTCTCTCTCTCTCTCTCTCTCTCTCTCTCTCTCTCTCCAGGATTACGGTTTTTAAAACTCTAGCTCAGTTTGTGATTTTTGGTTGTCCCTGGTTTCTGGGGTTCTTCATTACTAACAGTAAGATGATCGAGATTCTCTTCCTGATCCTGAACTCACAGCAAGGAACCTTCATCTTCCTGGTCTACTGTGTCCTCAATAATGAGGTAAATTTTCCCATACTCATTGTGTACAGCATCCATAAAAACATAATGTTATTTGTCTATCTTGTATGACTGTGAACAATTAAATCTTTTGTCAAGGTTTCCCTGTAATGGCTTCTCTCATCTCATCTCTTGTTTAGGTCAGACAGCAGTATGTGAAGTGGATGAGAGCTGTCTTTCCCGGACATCGAACCAAATACCCTATAAGTTCTCCCCACCCAAAAAACTGAGGCCCAGATAATTCATGTTTAGTAAATTGTAATGTGTGTGTTTTATTTTAAGAGGGCAAATATACAGTGCATATAATCGAGTTAATTTGTGTTGTTTTTCATATTTTATTTACACATTTATCATTTTTATATCTCTTATGAACTCTTATTATGTGTCAAACTATATTATATAGCATGGTACCATAATGTCATTAATTGTCTATTAACTATGGATTGTATAGGAACACTGAGAAAGGAACTGTTCAGATTATTTAGTAAATGCTTTGTTCATTTTACAATGATTATGTCTCTTATATGCCTGCTATAGGCCTATTCTCTGGGCTGGTAAATGAGATTTAGCAAAATTATTCTTTTTTTGTCAGTTTTTTAATTCTTCTAGGAAAGCTAAATGACCTGTTATTGCATTGAGAGCATCTTGACCAGATGCACAGTGTGAAATGATAGCACCATAGAAACAAACTTCAAGAGCCTGTGGGATAAAAACTGCAGAGAGGAAGGCTGAATCCGAAACCGAATACTGCCATACTATATAGGAGGCAAAAATCACTAGGCGAAGGAATAGTATGCCCGAAAACTCAGTATACGTAGAATGGTAGACGAGAATTACCATGATTTTGGACTATTTCTCGCGAGATTCAGAGGCACGTGTACTTAAGTAGGGTCCGAAACCGCCTACTTACCTACTATATAGTAGGAGAAACAGTACGTGAACAAAGTAGTACACAGTAAAATCCCTGGTGTTAAATAAACACTGCTTGGTGTATATATAATCCACACAGATGGGTGTTTAAAAAAGACTGGTGTTAAAAATTTTACACTGAATCAGTGTTAAAGTTAATGAGATAATGAAGTGACGATTCAGAAATTAATGGTGAACACCTGCTGGATCATTCTGTGTCAAATCAACTACATTTTGGAAATTTTTCTGGAAATTTTTTCTGGAGAAAGTAATACTAAAATGATGAAGAAAGACAAAATGCAATAGATGAATACAGCAAAATCCCCAGTATTAAATGAACATCATTGGGTGTATGACTCCAAAAGCTGCAATCTTTCACATTTGCCTCTCTTTCATCATCTTTGTTTAAAAAACTAAAATTATAACTTGCAGCTTTATTTTCTAAACCAGGATGATAAGTTTAACTTCTTAACTGCTGTCAGAACAAAATACAAGTGCTCAACTATTCCAGCATCCACACACATGATTTAGTAGACAAATCTTCTTTCTGACGTGATGTAATCAGAGAATGTATCACATTATGGGCCCTATCTTGCACCCAGCGCAATTGACTTTGTCAGTGACGCATGTATCATTCGTATTTTGCTCCGGCGCACAGCGGGGTTTTTCCCTCCACAGATGCACGTCAGCAAACTAGGGAATGAACTTGCGCTCCCTGGGCGGTTCAGCGCAAAAAGGAGGCGTGTTGTGGCGCAAACCATCTCTTATGCTATTTTGCAGTTTCAAAAAACAATTGCGCTACTAACCAAAAAAAAACTAGTCTAAAGTCAGTGGCGCGTTGCGCGTGGTTCATTATGCTATTTTAAGGGCGCATGCTTGACCATAATGTATAGCGTGCACAACGCGCATACACTTTGCTTATCTAATCTACACAGATGCAACAGTTATTTTTGCAAATCATAAATTGTTACACTTAAAAATATTAATACACGAGATAAGGGGAATCATAGTGGTGAGCATTGTGGTGATAGTTTTTATTTATTCTCATGCAAAAAACGATTAAAATATTTTCATAACTTTGTTGTGTGGCTGTATTACGTTTATTTTATGTAAATAATAGTTAAAATGTTTTCATAAGAAACCTTAATGTATATGAACTTGATTTGTAAGAGTACTTTGGGGTTGGACCTTGCTTGCGTTTCTTGGGTCCGATTTCAAAGCCCCCAAACCCTTTCAGCGGTGAGGGTGGACGCAGCGATGTCCTCTGCTGGCGTCAAGTCCTGAGGCAGATCCCCGTCCCGTTACACGGCGTGCCCGATTTATGCTGGCAAGCGTGGGATTCCCCCGTACAAGGACGTCGGTCTCCTCGGCTGTGAACCGCTCCTGGCGTGCGCCTGGTAAATCCGTCATAATAATAGCAACCCGCCATGGAACTTGCGCCCTTGCGTTTAAAGGGAATGTTGGCTAGCGTTCTGATTGGTTTATTTGATGTTACGCCCAAACCACACCTATGAATAATGAACCTACTTCAGACCAACCCCTTATTGATTTGCGCCCGGCGCAAGAGTTATTTCTCACGCCGGGAAAATAGCAACAGCGCCCAAGATCCGCCCACAAACTCACTTGCGCATTGCGCTTCGCACTTGCGTTTCAGATCGTTAAAATAGAGCCCTAAATCTTAAGTTTGTGTTTGTTATGGGTTCATTTGAAGTCACCATTACTGTGATTAACATTTCCTTTAGTTAGGCATTCGTCCCTTGACCTAACCAAAGCTAATTTTCCTCTTTTAGCAATCGCAATTTTGTTGTATTAAGACTGCATGTTTATTGCTTGATGTAGAGGGAAAACCTTCCATAGCATCTGATGTTGTCTTTTTATATTATACTCTACCAATCATTTAAACATTTGATAATAAATTAATGATAAAGACAATAATGCAAATACAAAGCTACTCTATGAATATGACACTGTTCTGAATACGTTTTTATTTTGTTTTATTGCTTTATAAGAGAGACATCATGACTTCTGATACAAATCTCAACAAGGGTGACAGTAAATTGTAAGAAATTTGCACAATTTTGGCATGTCACAATGCATGATGAGAGTTATAAATTAGTTTTCTACAATCCTGGTACCCGGCATGCATTGCGGCATGAAGCTTTGTTGTTGATTGTCACCATGGTTGTGTTTTATAGGCTGATTGTTGATGTCTCAGTGTGTCTGACTGACACCACAGATTAGATTTCAGTGAAAAATATAAATTTATATACATATATTCAGTGAGTATTATTTTAAGAGGTCATCGAATCATAACACTTATGTTTTCATAATAATTAGCAAGTAACAGTTTAACGCTTCCTTTCTCTCATCTTCCTCTGTCCTGACAGATGTCACAAAAAGCAGAAGAGAACTAACACTGAACTTTAAGACCCAAGTACCCAACTAAAAGAAACACTAATCGGCACAATGGTAACTTTATTAACCAGATTTACAGCAGTTGTATTGAAGTTAAACTTATCCATGTAAATCTGCAAGCAATCTGTGTGTGTTCATTTAACTCTGGGGATTTCATCTATTACATTTAAATATTTTGTCATTCTTCATTATTTTAGTATTACTTTATCCAGAAAATGAGTCAACAAAATAAAAAATTAAGACAGGGAAAAAAATTAAGTTGATTTGACACAGAATGACCAGCAGGTGTTCACCATTAATGTCTTAATTGTTAAGTAGATAAATCGTTTATTTAACACCAGGGATTTTACTGTGTATGTCCGAATCCTCAGTATTCATTAAATCAGTAGGCGAGAAATCCCCGGTTACTTTACTGAGTCCGCCCAGATTCTGAAGCAAGCATCGATGGACACCATCTATCCCAGCTTTCCCATGATGCCACAGGAAAGAAAAGCAATCATCATTTTGACCGGACACCAGTCAATTGGGTGATTCCGATGTACAGTGCTGGTCCTCAGCACCCTGACTTCATGCACAGACCCAGGATATCCCACAAAGTGCTCAGCTGATTCATGAAAGTAAAGCTGCAGAAATAAAGCTGCAAAAAGTGTTGAGATAGCAGTAAATATGTGATAGTTTGTTAGAAAAATACATATGAATAAAGTTTTTTTTCATAAGGTATTCACTTCTATATGTTTTTTATGTATTGTGATGGTTTAATTAATTCTTTTTTTTATTCATGTTTCTTGTTGTTTTAAGTAAATAAAAGAGCATCATTGCTTTAACTAAAATGTATATATTCACATGGCCTGCATTTGTCTAGTTTGTTTTCAAGCATAGCTGTCATCTGACAAAGTCTGCTTGTTGTTTTACTCATTTTTGTCCACTAAAAGATAATGTGTAATATAATATTGTGCATAACTTTTTGAGTGGGCTAGCAATCTAATTCTGGAGTATGATTTCTTAGAGAAATCATAATTATTAATAATTTTTCCAAGTATAAAACTTCTCCAAAGGCAAGGGCCCGGTTGCATAAAGCACCTTAAGTGTAATTTTCCCTTAAGTTCACCCTTATGTTTCCCTTAAAATTTAGGGTGTTGCAGAAAAACACTTAAGTTTTTTTCTGTTGCATCTCCATGGCAACAATAGTATTTTATAACAACAAACCGGGGTAGCTGCCATAACACTTTACGATTACCTTTACCTAAGAGAACCATTTAAGGGATTATATGCAAAACACCTTGATTATTCTCTTACTGTAGTTAAGGGGAAATTACCCCTTAAGTGTCATACTTAAGGGAAAAACTTAAGGTGCTTTATACTGTACAACCGGGCCGAGATCTTTAAGCAGCTGCCCTACTTCTCCTTTGTCCAGACATTTTAACCATTGCAAACACTGACAGAGAGCATAGAAAGTAGAGTTGTCAAGTTATTGATGCATTCAGGTGTTAGTGCACCTGTCCCTTATACAAACGCATACGTTTTCATGCCTGTTATTAGGTTTGTGACAAGCAGATGACATTAAAGTACAGCAAGAGCGATTTCAGAAATCATACGTAGAAGTCTGATTTCAAGTCGCTCTTGCGATATTGTGATGTCATCCTCCTGTCGGTTCTTGTGGTTCCGCATGAACTCGAACAAGTCTACTACGTAATTGGGTACATGATAACATCAACATGGTGAATGTTGTCCATACTAACGTGAAAATATGTACTGTCTTAGTGCGTGTTAAGTAGGTCCTCAGTAAGTATGTGATTTCGGACGCAGCCGAACACTATTTCCTAGAGGGACCATGTGTTACCCGCCGATGAAGACGGTTGCTGTGTTATGTAGGCCTATAATGTAAGTAAGTCAGAGTAGTATTGCATGCTATTATTATATTTTTATTCTGACTTTTATATTGATCGTGGTGTTTCGCTTGATCGGTTCTTGTCTGCAATTTGACACAATGTATCTGCTGAGTCATCATATCATGCTTTGTACATGTTAACGGTCACAAACATGTTTAGTATGTAATTATTAATATAAGCGCCTTTTACTCGCCCCATTATTGTATTATTGTTGACCATATTGTCACTTTAAATACAAACATTTCTGTTAAATATATTTAACAGTTTTATATGTATATTTACTGATTATAATATTATTGGTGGTATTATATTCTATCACATAATCCCTGCTGAAAAAAACTGCATAGACCAGCATAATTCCCATGCTGGTCAGGAACTGGTTTAGCTGGTGGTCACCACCAAAACACAACATATGCTGGTCTTGCTGGTATGCTGTTTTTCAGCAGGGATGTTAATGTAAATATGAGAATGCTGATTGCTTTTGTTGCATGTTTGTTAAAACTAGTTATGTTTCCTAATTAAACTAAAGCCTAGTCCTGGCTTAAGCTAATCTCTGTCCAGGAAACCACCCCTAAATGTAGTAAGGTTTCCTACAACTAGAACATCAACCTGATCGCTTTGACATGTACTGTATGACTTTTATTTGAATTAATTAAACAGTTAATATAACATCTTACAATGTTGATACGTCTTTTTAGCTTCTTCTTTTTAGTTCCTGCTTAGATGGGTGGCACCTTACAGAACTTCTCGTAAGAGGCAATTCTGTATCACTCCACGTAATCAAAGTGCCTTCTGCGTGACAGTCTGCATTGACGATGTTTAATTCGGCTGATTTTTTTAGGTTGTGAGAATTGCGGAGGTGGGGTAGCCTACAAATTAAACCAATTGTCAAGTTTACTTACTCTTCCTTGCAAAAATAAACATGCAGTAAAGCCGATTGATTGCCTTTTTGTTTACTACAAACACCATGGCTATATACAAATACAGTAGCAAAACTGTTTATTTTCTATCATCCTTGATAGGTTGTTATTTTCTATTTTATCATATTACTTACGTAATAAGATAATAAGTTTTGCAGGGCTACACAGTGGCTCAGCAGGTAGCACTGTTGCCTCACAGCAAGAAGGTCCCTGGTTTGAGCCCAGGCTAGGTGGTCAGGTGGTCGTTCTGTGTGGAGTTTGCATGTTCTCCCTGTGTCAGCAATAAGTTTACTCTTGGTACTCTGCTTTCCTCCCACAGGCCAAAAGATGCAAATTGGATATGCCAAATTGTCCCTTCCCCAACCGGTGTATGGATTAACTTGTCTGAATAAACCTTGTGTTTGGATTAACTGGTTCTTGCCATGAATATAGCTGTAGATGCTAGAATGGCATAAAGAAAGAAGAAGATAAATGTTGTTTCCTGTTGTTTCCAGCAATGTTTACCCACCTCTGGATACTGGTTTAGCTGGTGGTCACCACCAAAACACAACACATGCTGATCTTGCTGTTATGCTGTTTTTTTTTGAGCAGGGATGTTAATGTAAATATGAGAATGCTGATTACTTTTGTTGCATGTTTGATAAATGCTGTTTCCTTTTGAAGAATTGGATTCCTGAGATCTGCCTCCTCTTCATCATATCCTCATAAATGATTTTTGAATACTTATTAATCAGACACTTATCAATATTTATCATCCTGGAAATTAAAGTAATTTAAATAAATTCTTCATGAAAGGACCCAGGATTCTTCATTCTTCATCACAACTGAGTTTCAGTTATATCAAACCACCATCATTGGGATCAGTGTTTGCATTTCATCCACTCATTTGCATTTTAAACTATACACCCCATTTTTGCTCAGGCCTGTAAGTTATTTTGAGGTAAAGCTTCATGCACTCTGGGAACACAAAATACTTATTTTACATCTTAAAGGGGACATATTATGGGGATTTTTAAAGGGGTCATATGATGAAAATGTTAGCATTGCCACTTTGTAGGTGTGAGCAAAAATAGGTCATTGAAATTTGGCTTTCATTATGATGTCATAAGGATATCTTATTAGAATAATACCACCCCCTTAATCTGAACTCTCCAACCACTGCACTGCCATTTAGTGCAGAGAGAAAGAAAGAGAAAAGAAGGACTTGACAGCACAATTGAGTTTGAATTACAACAAACCACCATCATTGTGATCAGTGTTTGCACTTTATCCGCTCATTTGCATTTTAAAAAACACACCCAAAACGACACATTTTTGCTCAAACCTACAAAGTGGCAATGCTAACACTTTCATCATATGACCCCTTTAAAGATGTAAACTAAGTCTTAATCTAGGTCTGAGCAACAGTGTGCCGTTTTGGGTGTGTCATTTAAAATGCAAATGAGCGGATGAAGTGCAAACACTGATCACAATGATGGTGGTTTGTTGTAATTGAAACTCAATTGTGCTGTCAAGTCCTTCTTTTCTCTCTCTTTCTCTTTGAACTAAATGGCAGTGCTGTGGTTGGATAGTGCAGATAAAGGGGGCGGTATTACCTTATTCTGACATAACAATAGGAGCCAAATTACAATGACCTATTTTTTCACATGCTTGCAGAAAATGGTTTACCAAAACTAAGTTACTGGGTTGATCTTTTTCACATTTTCTAGGTTGATAGAATCACTGGGGACACTATTAAAGCACTTAAACATGGAAAAAGTCAGATTTTCATAATATGTCCCCTTTAAGTCATGAAATAACCCCTTTAACATTTATTTACATATATTTGAGAATTGGAATATTGAATATTTTGTGTTTTTTATGCAGCAATCACATTACCGTCAGTGTCACATCACTTGATATGTCATCATGGACATAGGAATAAAAATCATTTAAAAATGACAGCAATGGTAAACTTATTCTACCTGCCTTCCTGATATAAATTAATATACATTTGATATGATTATTAATACTGATACACTCATTTGGGCAAAGAGCAGTAATGATCTGTTTAAATGGGTCATATAATTAATTATTTTCAAGATGTAAAATAAATATTTTGTGTAGCCAGATTGCGTATGTGAAGTTTTAGCTCAAAATACTCCACAGATAATTAATTACAGCATGTTAAAATTGACACTTTATTGGTGTGTGCAAAAATGTGCCGTTGTGGGTGTGCCCATTAAAATGCAAATAAACAGATGAAGTGCAAACACTGATCACAACGATGGTGATTTGTTGCAATTGAAACTCAATTGTACTGTGAATTATTTTCTCTCTCTTTCTCTCTCCACTAAATTGTTGTAGCATGGTTAGATGTAGTGCAGATTAAGGGGCGGTATTATTATAATAAGATCTCTATGACATCATAAGGAGAGCCAAATTTCAATTAACTAATTTTTCACATGCTTCCAGAGAATAATTTACCGAAACTAAGTTACTGGGTTGATCTTTTTCACGTTTTCTAGGTAGAAGCACTGGGGACCCAATTATAGCACTTAAACATGGAAAAAGTCAGATTTTCACACTATGACCCCCTTAAGACTTGAAACTTAAAGTTGATGTCTTGCAACCAGAGGTTTTCATGATCAGTATTTGAATGTAGCCTACATGAATTTATTAATAAAATAATACTGATCCCAATTTGCAAAAAGGCATCACAATGCTCTTTTCACATCATCATTGAGGGCTAAGCCCCCCTAAGAATTAAATCCTAGAACTGCCCCTGCTTGCAACTCGACTTGGCCTTTCTTGACTCAAGAACTTGACTTGGGACTTCTCTGTTTTGACTCAGGACTTTACTTGAGACTTAAATGCAAAGACTCAAAACTTACCTGTGACTTGCAAAACAATGACTTTGTCCCACCTCTGCACCTCATTCATGCTTTTGTAATGTTATAGATGAATGAACAGTTGAATATTTATGCTGAAAACTGATATTTTCCAAACTAAAATGATGTCGCTTTTATTGATTATCAATTTTAATCAAACATATTATTTAAATAAATATATAAGGTAAATAACAATTAAGAATTAAAAGTATAATTATAACATAATGAGGGACCAGTCCAGTACACATTAAAAACCCATACTGGACCTTGGTATATTATGTGGGCTTCATTAAGTGGGGACAATATGGGTCCTATGTATATTGCCCAGCTGGGCCCCACATAAGACCCACTCAGATTCTATATCAAATTCATGTGGGCAAATTAAGGTGGTGCTATAGTGCATTGGTTCCCAAATCCAGTCCTCGGGACCCCTCTCCCAGCATGTTTTAGATGTCTCCTTATATGAAACACCTGATTCCACTCATCAGGCTAGGCTGGAAGGCGTGATTTTTTCCCCCAAACCAGTTCAGATAGGAGTTTTACTTAAACATGAGCTCAGGGGCAGAAAGAAATTTGATTGGTTCACAAAAATGACCAATGAAAGTCCTCAACCGGAGCCTTCAAGGCAGCTTCTGCAGTGAAGCAGTTCGAGCTCACCGTTGGTCAGGTGAGTAGCGCAGATGGTTAGATAGGAATGTGACTGGTTTTGAATTCAGCTCGAAATGTTTCGAGCGTCTAAGTTACGTGTGTCCACGTTTTCACGTGTCCGTGGCACGACTTTCATTTTCGTGCCAGTTTCACCTGTTGGTTACTCAATTGTTTTCCTATTTTCTTACCATTGTTGCTTGGGATTGAGGTAAGAACAACTTTCTGTTACATAAAATGACATCCTAATCCAAACCCAAAATCAAGTGAAAACAGTTTAAATTGCTGAAAAATAAACGTTTAAACCACTGCCATTCTAACCCAGACCCAACTTCATCCTTACGCGAAAACAGTTTAAAAATAAAAAAACCACAAATCCAACCCCAATCCACAATGGTTTGAAAAAAGGAAAACAATTGAGGAACCAACACGTGAATCTGGCACGAAACTGAAAGTCATGCCACGGAAACGTGAAAACGTGGAAACACGCAACTTAAATGCTCAAAACATTTCAAGCTGAATTCAAAACCAGTCACATTCCTATCTAACCATCTGCGCTACTCACCTGACCAACGGTGAGCTCGAACTGCTTCACTGCAGAAGCTGCCTTGAAAGCTCCGGTTGAGGACTTTCATTGGTCATTTTTGTGAACCAATCAAATTTCTTTCTGCCCCTGAGCTCATGTTTAAGTAAAACTCCTATCTGAACTGGTTTGGGAAAAAAAAAATAACGCCTTCCAGCCTAGCCTGATGAGTGGAATCAGGTGTTTCATATAAGGAGACATCTAAAACATGCTGGGAGAGGGGTCCCGAGGAATGGATTTGGGAACCAATGCTATAGTGGACAAACCCATATTGGGCCCACATGGGCGCCACCTTGCAGTGTTGGCTGAGCAATACCACAGTCATTTACTCGAACAACTTGATGGAAACGCACCTAATTCACATTTGTTTGTTTTTCTTTTTTGCTAATAAAAAAATATGCTTCACATTTGATGGAAACCCAGCTGTGTTAGAAAAACAAGTCAATTTATTCATTATAGCATGATACATTGTACAACTGTCTGCTGTCATCTTTGCCATTTTATCTTTGTGCTCATCTGTGTTTATTGCTGACATACTGATGAGCGTTTAAATCACACTGATCTCAGATCAGACTGCTCATTTTAGATCTATTTCCTAACCATTTCAACAGAAAGCATGAACACTGACCTCAAATATCTGTAAAAAAAAAAGTGAGAGGAAGAGGAAGTTTTGCAAGTACTTTTATGCAGTTTCTGTGACTAAAAAGACACAGTTCAATCTAACATGAATAACTGATATGAACTGGTCTTGCTGGAAGATTTATGCATCAAAAATGAAGTTCGTCTATGCTGTGTGCATCTGGATTTGTCTGTCAGGTCAGTTTTGTGTGTATTTATGTCTCAGTAGTGTGATGGTACACTGCAGAAATTGGAAAGTTAAAATTTCAGCGTTAAACATTTTTGAGTTGAAATCAAAACCTAAAGAGTAAATGAAACATATTTAGAGTAAATTGATGTTCAGAGTTGAAATTAATTGATCGAGTTATGCCAGTTTTAACCCAACTCAGAGATGTAACTGCACTTTGCACACACATTTCACTCTTCCGTAATATCGTTAAAAAATGTTAATGCTCCTGTAATGCAATATGTAACTTTATCCTCTCTATCATAATGTCTATTTGAAACACCTTACTTGTATGGGCGGTTTCCTCAGACAGGGATTAGACTAGTCCAAGACTAAAATAAATGTAAGAGCTGTCCAAACTGCAAAAAACTTGCACTGACATATCTTAAAATCCATCAGTGCCCTTTGTTTTGCCTCAAAATGCACATAATTAATGTTTTTAGTAAGGCATGTTTGTTAAAACTATATTTCCTAATTAAACTCAGACCTAGTCCTGGGGCCTCATTTATAAAATGCTGCGTAAAAACCATCCTACATTTGATCTTACGATCATTTAACAAAAATGCGTACGTGTGATTCATAAACCGAACGTACGCCCAAAAAACACGCGTACCTCTTTCAAATCCATAAATCGCAAATGAACTTGAACTTGTGCGCGCAGCCGAGCAGTTTCAGATCTCCGCCTTTAAACGATGCGTAATTAATGTCAGACATATAAAAGAGCGCTTGTCAATGTTTAAACCCAATTTCAAACAAGAAGAATGGCTTATATTTCCTAAAACCTGCAGCAATCAGACAAGCAAAAGAGCGTACGTCTGCTCAGACCCTGACGTGGCGCTAAGCACTTTTCCACGTCAAAGACAGTTTTTAATAAATATGGACTTTGCCGTGGATTTTTGCCTACGCACACTTTACGATCAAATTTGTGCGTACGCACGCTTTATAAATGAGGCCCCTGGTTTAAAGGGGACATATTATGAAAATCTGACTTTTTCCATGTTTAAGTGCTATAATTGTGTCCCCAGTGCTTCTATCAACCTAGAAAATATTAAAAAGATCAACCCAATAACTTAGTTTTGGTAAACCATTTTCTGCAAGCATGTGAAAAATAGGTCATTGTAATTTGGCCCTTATTGTGATGTCAGAATAAGGTAATACCGCCCCCTTTATCTGCACTATCCAACCACAGCACAACCATTTAGTATGGAGAGAAAGAGAGAGATAAAATATTTCACAGCACAATTGAGTTTCAATTGCAACAAACCACCATCATTGTGATCAGTGGTTGCACTTCATCCGCTCATTTGCATTTTAAATGACACACCCAAAACGGCACACTTTTGCTCAGACCTATTTTAGACTTAGTTTTCATCTTTAAAAAAATCTCATAATATGTCCCCTTTAAGATAATCCCTTTCCGGGAAACCACCCCGTACAGTTTGATGGCTGTTTCATCTAAAGTCGCCATCGTTGTGAACAGTGTTTGCATTTCATTAGCTCATTTGCATTATAAATGACATTCTTAAAAATGACACATTTTTATATGCATATACACAGCAAAATCACCAGTGTTAAATGTGCACTGTATGGGTATAACTGGGTATGATGGTACTTGAGTAAAGATCAGCAGTGTACATTTAACTTTGGTGTGTGTGAAGTGGTAATTTTAACGTGCTTTTATAAATTAGCTGTGTGTTTTGAGCTAAAACTTTATATATGCATTCTGGGTAAACCAAAGACTTATTTTACAACTTAAAGGGGTGGTTTCCCAGACAGGGGTTAGCTTAAGCCAGGACTAGACCTTAGGCCTTACTAAAACATTACTTGTGTGCATTTTGAGGCAAAATAAAGGGCACTGATGTATTTTAACATGTGTCAGTGCAATTGTTTTTTAGTTTGAACAGCTTTTAAATTTATTTTAGTCTAGGACTAGTTTAATCCCTGTCCGGGAAACCGCCCCAAAGGGTACATGTCACAAGATTTTAAGATGTAAATTAAATCTTTGGTGTCTCCAGAGTACACATGTGAATTTTTAGCTCAAAATACCAGATAATTTATTATAGCATGTTAAAATTGACACTTTGTAGGTGCGAACAAAAATGTGTCGTTCTGGGTGTGTCCTTTAAAATGCAAATGAGCAGATGAAATTCAAACACTGATCACAATGATGGTGGTTTGTTGTAATTCAAACTCAATTGTGCTGTGAATTATGTTCTCGCACTCTCTTTCTCTCTGCACTAAATGACAGTGGTATGGTTGGATAGTGCAGATAAAAGGGTGGTATTGTTATAATAAGATCTCCTTATGACATCATAAGGAGAGCCAAATGTCAATGACCTATTTTTCACATGCTTGCGGAGATACTAAAAGTAAGTTATAGTAATTATAGCACTTCCACATGGAAAATGTCACATTTTCATGCCATGGCCACTTTAAAAATCTCATAATGTGACCAATTAACTCTTTTGTAAGACAAAGGCTCTGGCCTAGTGTTAAAAATGTAACTTTCTTGAAATTGTTCATTTAACTCTGATGATTGTTCAGTAGCGGTGTGCAGTGGTGTCAGTATTTGTATCTGTATTTGTAACAATCTCAAAATTATTTGTATCTTTATTTGTATTTGGATGGAACCGGAAGTGGTGAGTCTTAAGACGGAGTTTGTCAAATTACATGAAAATGGCATTTTAAATGCATTCTTGCTTTTTATTATAATTATCACTTAAATACCTAAATATCTATTAAAAACAATAATACAAAATGTTAATCGAAAAGACAAATAACTTGATTCTCTTTACTAATAGCCCATGCATGGAAAACAAACTTCTCATTTTCAAAGCCCCATACAGCTTGCACCTATGTGCTATGCATCACTGTATTGTAGTATTAAAATAACAAACTTGAGAGCGTTGACAATACTTTATATGCCTATATCACATTTAAGCGTTTATTGTGTCTGTCAGCACAGTTCCATATGTGACCCATGCTGTCTAAATGAACGGGAGGTTTTCATAAAAAATAAGTAGCCTACATTAATCCCTCGTCTATGGATCCCAATACTCTAGTACAGTGGTGTAGTTTAGATTTTTCTAGTGAGTATACTGTGATCATTCCCTTTAACCCTCACCCTTATGCTCACACGTCCCAGCGTGACACCCCGTATGCACCACCACACTCACAGATGCATACAGAATGGATCTTCATGTAATTAAGAGCATTCTGAAAGTTTTATCATCATGTCAGTTTATTATAAGAAAAACAAGACTTTAACAGCCAATGGCATTTACAGCTGGGGAAACTGGACTGATTTTTATCTAACTCATGGCTAAAAGTTACTCAACCGTTAATAAAAATAAAAATTTAATAAACTGTTTACAATCTTCAGTCCGTGGCAAACACATCCATTAAAGGAGAAAAAATATCCTCTCTTTAAATAGCTATTATCTGACAACTATTGATAACATTAGCATGTGCATTTTAAGGGTGTAAATGTTTTTAATTAATTTCATTTTTAGACACTTGTATTATATGCAAAAAAAAGAAGCTTTTTATATCAACTATGCAAATGAGATTTAATTCATGGTAATCTTATGAAAATTATCATGTAGCCTAATATTAGACACCCAAACCAAAGTGAAGAAAATGATCTTTAATTTGCGGATCTGAACTGAACATCTTTGCAGACATGAATTTCCCATGGAATTTCCTCACAGAAGTTTAAGATTCTATAGAAGTGAAGTTTAACACTGTGAAGCACAAGCAGACATGCTGAAAGAGGAACTGAAGGCAGCTAAAAAACATCAAGACATAAACACAGGCTTATTTTAGTGCATTTGGATTACCTCCAGATGAAGTAGCCTAATAAACTGAACTGATGATTTAAATGTTGTTTAGTCACATGTGCGTTGTTAACTTTCCGGAGATTATGTTCCAGCACTGCTCCACTCATTAACTTCTCCACATGGACGGTTTGTTTACTGTGTCGTGTGAGCAGCTAAACTGCAGGCTTGACTTCATTTGGTGCTAGGCAGACCTCTTGGTGATGTCAAAGGACCGCGAGAGCGATTCAAAGCAGAATTTTCCATGTGATAACTCTAATCGCTCTCGCGGTACTTTGGTGTCACTTGCCTGTGGGTCCTTGTGGTGCCACACCAGTCTGCTCCCCAGTCACTTTTGCGCCGCTATGGTAATTTGATTTCATACGCCGATCGGTTTGGCAGGAAGTCAAACACACCAAATATATAGCCTAATATTTATATCCAATTCAACCCGCTAAAGTAGCAAGAGGCGTCATGCCCATTGAAACTGAGGGGCCATGTGTCCCCTCGGTTTTTTGAGCCAAATGGATTTTGCATGCAACCTCAAAATCAAAGAAGCGTCCACTAATCTGTTACTTTCTTTTAATCTGTTTAATATGCACAATATTATCAATTTTGTGCTGCATCCTTGTCAGATTTTTGCCGTTTTTATAGTGTTTTGATTGTGTTACATTACTTTATTCTGGTGGCAGGCGCTGCAGTCAGCGCAGTCGCAGATGTCATCAGCGTCTGAGCGCGCTCACGAGCTTTGCTGTTACTGCTGCATTTTGCTATCTGATGAATTAAAACGTGCAAGAAATGCTAACAACACTTCCAAACCCCAGTACGGTAATGTGTACGGGCATTCAATACAACTTAGGGCTCTTAGGGTTAACTTCTAAACAAATGCTGTCAGAACAAGATACAAGTGTTCAAATATTCCAGCATCCACACATGTGATTTAGTAGACAAATCTTCTTTCTGACGTGACGTGTAAGTCAAATGGATATTTACCACAACATTTATCACATTAAATCTCCAGTTTGTGTTTGTAGATTCCTTTGAAGTCACCACTATGGTGATTGGTGTTCCCTTTAGTTGGGCTTTTGTCCCTTGACTTTTCAGAACTGACTCTGCTCTTTTAACATTGCAACAATGTTTTTGCTTGTATAGCAATTACAACTTGTTAGTTGCTTGAGTAAGGGGAAGTGTCTTTATTGTCATCTTAGCTTGGTTGTTTTTATTTTATGCTGCCTAGCATTTAAATATGAAATGATAAAATAAGAATAAAGAACTGAAATGTATAAGAGTGACACTCTATGCTGACCTAATAAGACACTGTATTGAATAAGATTGCTGCAAATGTGTCAGCTGTAGTGATGGTCAACCCGGATCTTTTTAAGGATTCGGGTTATTCTGAGTCACTCACTAATATGATCCGGGTTGTGCGAGTCACTTGAGTCACTTCCAATTCCAATCGCTAAATCATACTAATGCCAACCAAGCAACTCAGATCACGCATGCAGCTACGAGTCTACGACTCCTCTGCTCGCAAAAACGGCTGGGGAACTCGTAAAAAACATGCATGTCCGTGGTAACATTATCAATAACATAAATGTAAAAGTTCGTTGTGTTTAGTTTCATTTCATAATGACAAATATATCAACACCATGTTTAGAAGATGTCAGGCTTTTTTGACTTGGATGTGAGAGGAACGTGTCCTGTTTCAGATTGACTTAAAAGATCCACGATAGGTTTCGGTTAATGCAGCCACACAGTCACTCATCCACGCAAGAACATGATCTTGTGATTGAGTCCCAGACAGAGACGCCCGCTCCTCCACGGGTCCTGTGAGTGAACCACTCGCGTCACTCTGAGTGACTCAGTCAACAAGAGGAGCTGTGTATGTCCGTCGGTGGCGGATCTTTCCAGCAGCACTGCTGCAGCAGTCCTCGGATTTAAAATGTTTAAACATTTGCAGCTTCTACCCAAAACATTGTGCCAGTCAAATATTGCAACAGATTAGCCTACATGAGTCAGTGGGTTAATAACACGAGCAAGGCTCCTTTTTCCTAGTCCAGGATTCAAGCTCTGAGTTGAGTCATTCTCTGTGTGAATCCCCGAGCCGCCGACCAACTCATTGTCGCGCGCACGCATCCCTTTGTACTCGGACTCGGAGCTGCAGGAAATTACGATCCGGAATAGCAGCTTTTTGCTCACTCGGTACCCCCAGTTGACATTTGGAGATGTAAATTAACTTGTTGTTGCAATTTATAGAACCTATGGCAGCTTATGTAGAGTTATTTGTTGTAATTCTGTTGTAAACATTTGAGCTTTGTGTTTTATACAATTTCTCATTCTTAATGCAAAATCTGAGAGGACTCAACTGACTCATGGTTCGCGAGTCATTTTAGGGATCGGGTTAAATGATCCGAGTTTCGAGTGACTCGCTCATCACTAGTCAGCTGTGGTTTTTGCTTCAGAGACATTAACACTTTGGATATAAATCTCAACAATGGTGAGAGTAAATGTTAAGAGCGTTTTCCACAATCCTGGTACCCAGCATGCATTGCGGCATGAAGCTTTGTTGTTGATTGTCACCATTGTTGCGTTTCATAGGCAGATTGAAGTGTCCCTACAGGCTACGGACAATGTCCTGTAAATCTACGGACGGTGTTCTGTAAATCTACATAATGTTCTGTTTTTGAATAAACGGAAATGTCTGTGAAATAACGGAAAACGTACCGGTAATATTCTGCCAGGACATTATCCGTTCTTTTACAGATTATTTTTTCAGAGTGTACTTCATTTCTATGTTAATTGCAATTCATGTCATAGTAATCTTCAGTTTAAAAATTGTTTTTAGAATGTTACATTTTCATATTTTTATCTATTTACTTATTGATTTTGTATTCACCTAGACTGACAATAAAGCTTGTTTGAACTTGAAGTAATTAAAGATCATCTGACCGGTGTCACACGGCTTGGATTTCTAAATAATGTCACAAAATGTCATTCATGTTTTTTTATAGATAGCACTTAACTGTTATGCTGTTTAGACAAATCTAAATCATAATTTGCAGATGGATTGTCCGGATCATCATATGTCCTGCTTCCCTATTTTCAATATAAATGTACATTTCTTCTGGTCAAAATAATGAACAACTGTATTTTATAATAATGAACAAAACACATAATTTGTGTTAGTTACAAAATACAAATCATCCACAACCTAAGTGAACCACAAATCAAATTTACCTGTTGGGGAAAAATAACCAAGAAAATGTTTACATTTGTCCTGACAATGGGCTAAAACAACCCAGCATAGGTTGAATTACAGCCCAGTGGGTTGGGATTAAGATACCTAAAAGATACCCTTTAAGAGTGTATAGTATGTTGCCTTCTCTACTGTGTCTGGGCTCTCCTGATTTTGCCAAGTGGTTGATGTCCTCAGGGCAACATAATGTTCAGGAGAGCACTGTGTCTGTGTGACACATCAAACTTGCAGTACGATGATATAAAAAGAAAATGTCTCTCTACACTTTTTACACAAGAGGCCTCATTTATAAAGCGTGCGTATGCACATATTTGATCATAAAGTGTGCGTAGGCAAAAATCCACAGCAAAGTCCATATTTATAAAAACTGTCTTTGACGTGGAAAAGTGCTTAGCGCCACGTCAGGGTCTGAGCAGACATACGCACTTTTGCTTCTCTGATTCCTGCAGTTTTTGGAAATATAAGCCATTCTTGCTGTTTGAAATTCGGTTTAAACATTGACAAGCGCTCTTTTATATGTCTGACATTAATTATGCATCGTTTAAAGGCGGAGATTTTAAACTGCTCGGCTGCACGCACAAGTTCAAGTTCATTTGCGATTTATGGATTTGAAAGGGGTACACGCGTTTTCTGCACGTACGTTCGGTTTATGAATCATACGTACGCAAATGTAGGATGGTTTTTACGCAGCATTTTATAAATGAGGCCCAAGGTTTTCATACTGAATACTTATAAATGTAGGATTAAAAACTATGCTAATAGACTGTTTCAGAAAGAAATGTCTTTTTAATTGATGTTATCATAAACATGTACCAGTACATAAACACTACTCAGTTACTCAGATTTTCATCTAAATAATCATACATCATTACAAATTAAGAAAGACATCATAGTGTGTACAGGAGAGTTAATATGTTTTCTATTTAATTCAAAAGGGTTTGGACATTCAGCTGCTGATGGGAGGGTCATAAACAAACGTGAAGGAGATCAAGTCACAATTACGTGTACTCCTGTACCGGATTCAGAAAACAAAAAGTATTTCTGCAAACATCCATGTAAAGATAAAGATAAAGACACCATAGTATCATCTGATCGGCATTCTAACGGGAGATTCAGTCTGAAAGATTATGGAAAAGGAAAGTTTACAGTGACCATCACTGATCTACGGGTGTCAGACTCTGCGAATTACTGGTGTGGAGTGGAGCTAGTAGGTAGAGTAGACGGATCTGAAAAGGTCAAACTGACAGTATCTAAAGGTAAAAATAACAATATTTGGTGTAAATGTTCTACACTGTAAAATACACTGTTTTAGTTGTATTTGACTAGCACACATATAACAGGAGACAAAAACACAAACACACCTTAGAAGACTCCAACACCAGAGACAAAATCTGATTCTCAAACCTCCACGAGTAGATCATTCACTCCCACGCCTGATGACATAATTTTACCTTTAGATGGAGATGGGCTTGTGATGTCTGTATGAGTAATATTACATGTGTTTTTCATTAACCCTTTGCTGATGTCATTTCCTTTTTCATTTGAAGGTAATCTAACATGAATTCATAGTCTGGATTCACAGTGGCCAATTAGTTTTCAGCGCTCATTCATTTTTAGTTAATTTTAACATATTTTTTTTTTACATGTTATGTACATATGAATAAATACGCATGTCTTTGTTCAGTAATTATAATTCATTAAACCTTTCAGATGTTAAGAGCGCTATTACCACTTATACAACTGTCATGCCAGCAATCACCACATCTGGTAATTTAAACTGCTGTTTCCTCCATTAATTCATAGTCTGGATTTACAAAATCAGCTAATCAGTTTTCATCAGTTTTCATTTTCATAATATTTAGTACATTTTATCATTTTTTTTATGTTACGTACATCTGATTAGATATGCATGTCTTTCCAGCAAACAGAGTAAGCTAAAAGTTCTAAGAACATTCCTTGAAAGTTTCCAACGTTCCTAAAAACATAACATAAAAAGTGTCCAGTTTTCTTGACGTTCTAAGCACGTTTCTTGGTCGTCTGAATTTTAGAGTTATGTAAATAATAAAGAAACATTGCATTTTATTATTACAAAACATTATTTCTGAATGTTCAGTAAAAATATTGCTGTAGAAAACACAATTCAGTTATTAGGTTTAGATGTTGATGAGATGTTTCATTTTAAGTCCCCACTATGGTGATCAGTGTTTGTTTTGGTTGGACTCTTGACCATTTAAGTTTTGTTGCTAGTTATACCCTTGTAGCATTACTCTGTGTTTATAAGAAACTTTTTTATGCTAATTACGCTAAAATTCTTAATGACAAAGTGCTGTGAGTGCTGGATCTCATTTTGACAAAATAACCTTTGATGTGCAAGTAAGTCAATTAATTAGATGATGAATTTAACAATTATGTAAAACTGCACCAATCAAGCTAGACTGCCATAACATATGTCATTTATACACACAAAATATGCAACCGAAAAAAAACTCGCAACAAAATGTTAAGGGTCAAGAGTCCAACTAAAACAAACAATGATCACCATAATGGTGGCTTAAAATGAAACAAAACATCAACATCTAAACCTAATAATTGAATTGTGTTTTCTACAGCATAATTTTAATGAACATTCAGAAATAATGTTTTATAAAATAATAAAATGCAAAGTTTCTCTATCATTTACATTGTGATTATCATTTACATAACAAGCAAGTCAATATAAAAAACTTTTGTTTTAAACATTGTGAACATAAAAAATGACATTGTCATAACGTTTGAAAATGGTTGAATGTTACATTCCTCTAACGTTTAGACATCCAAGAAACATTTTTGGAATGTCAAGAAAACTGGACAATTTTTATGTTGTCAGAATGTTTTTAGGAACATTGGGAACTTTTAAGGAAAGTTTTATTTTCTCTGTTAGCTGGGTTTGTTCATTAATTATGATTCATTAAACCTTTTAGATGTTAAGAGCGCTATTACCACTTATACAACTTTCACACCAGCGATCACCGCACACAGTAATGTAAAAATAGTCTACTGGTTTAATTTTTTATTTCCACCATGCAAACCGTGCAATGCATGTAACACAGTGCTGTTTAATAAAATTAACCGACATCTTGCTCATCTTCTAAATCTTCTCATGGATTTGAATTCCATTGATTTATGACTGTAATTTTAATATACTGTAATTTGGCTGTAATTTATTATTGTGTCATGATTTGTTTCAGGTTTAAAATGCATGGTAAGTTGAGATATTTATTTTTACTACAGTTGCTAACAACTAGATTCTGTCAATTTAAAGAGCAGTTTAAGTATACAGTAGACTCTGTATAAAAGCAACTATGATGTTTTTAATATAGAGAAACATTAAAAGAAAAAATCCCTAGCTCTATTCAACAAATATTATTCTGTCAATGTCAAAACCGCCACCATGTTGGGTGATGACAGTGAGTGATGTTGATGTCTTCACTAGTCAACCAAAATCTCTAATACTGTATTATGTTTTTGTCCACAGGGAATTTCATGTATACAAAATCTCCTTGACCAGATAGAGAATATTACCATTGTCAATTTAACGGTAAATCAATCAGAGAAAAATTATCAAATGAAATATATGTTGATTGTTTTTGGAACTTAAGCTGTTTTCTTATTTATTAAGTTAGGATGTGACCATGGTCATGGATATGGTCTTCAGCACTTCAGAGAAGATAAACACATCATCAGATGACCAAAAGAAACTAGTGTCAGATGTGTTAAAAGCCAGTGAGAAGCTTGTGTCAAAGTTGGTGAAGCCAACAAACACCTATGCCAATGTCAGTTTCACTCATGCAGCTGTTGGTAAGAGAGACACAACAATCACTAAAATAGCATTTAATGTAGTTATAGAACTATAGATGTAAAATATATATAATGTAACTGAAGTCATGCTCATGATGTTCTGGATAACATAAAATTAGTGTTTATTTATTTGTTTATTTTAAATCAGAGGGGCAAGTGTTTATGGTTGGACCAAAGGCCAACCTTGATAAAATCCCTCGGCTCAACACATTAAATGCTTCTATAGACATTGATCTTATTGGGATCGCCAGGAACAACTTTAATTCAGGTATGCAATAATATTGTTGTGATTTAAAGAATTTCAACACAGCCAATAATTATTGTCAGAGAGCAGATATATAGATTGTTAAAAAAATAAAATTGCCCCAAAATTTACCCAGCATAGTTGCACGTGACTTTTTATTATAATGAATGGAAGTGCACCCATTCATCCTGCCACCAGGTGGCACACTCTCTGAATCTGGACTTTGAACATTCTTTCTCCATCTTCAGTTACTTCCTGTCTTTTGTATATAAGCCATGCCATTTCCATCCCTGTGTCCCATCTGCAGTTTAAAATTTAAATGAGTATGTCCCAAATCATAGTATGTTAAAATGAGTATCCATAAAGTTCCCAGATGGTTTACTGTTTTAGGTCAAATTTAAAAGAGTATGATCCATGGACACTTAAACAGCATTTCTTACTTTAGTCTTACCTTCTGCAAGCTTTTTACACCCATCAGCAGAAACATAATTCAGCACCTCTTGTATGTGTGTTGATACTTTTATTTATGTAGGGGGATGGGGGTGCATATCTGTCCCGTATTTCACTCTGTAAAATCTGTTTACTGTATCTGTGACTCACTTTGTCAATGAAATTGGATTGTGCTTGTATCTGTTGCGGGATCAGCTGCTGTGGCTTTCATGAGCTACAACACAATGGAGAATCTACTGAAACCAGACTTCTTCAACACATCAGATGACACAGTTAAAACCATGATGTCCACTGTCATCTCAGCTACTCTTCCTGAAACCACCAACACAACCCTCACCAAACCAGTCAACTTCACCCTCAAACACATCAAAGTGAGTTACTCTCATTGACTTATTCGCATGCAATGTAATGTTATATGAAGAGGAATTTCAAACATCTCCAGTTTCTCTGGGCTTTGGATATAACTTTACACAAAAAATATTTCAGAGTAATTATGTTTGTTAGAGATGATGATCTGGGGTTCAGTTTATGTGAATTAGTATGTTTGCATGCTGGCTATCACACTTATTATTGTTTATACCAGGAGGCTGTTGAACACTTGGTTGAGAAATGTTCCACAGGCGTGCATTATTTTTCACAAATTGCACACCTTACCTGTCAAATGTCTTAAAAATTAACCACCAGAGCAATTTCTGTCGTTACCATGGTATAAGCGAAATAATTGACGGTGCAGCAGACACCATAGCTACTAATTATGCAACTGTACCACAACTGAAAAATGTGTCAGGTAGTTTGGTTTTATTTAGTCCAGTGTAAATGTATATTTCAGTTCCATGTGATGTTTCCAAGGTTGTTGGGTAAAATGTTTGCACTAAGTTGCTGCTGCACTGAGAGGGGGAACAAGACGCTGTGTCCTCCTGAAACTTCATCTGCTGTTGTTTGTGCACAGATTTTGTGATATCTCTTATGTTAACATTGGAGTCATGTGTAACCCCTTTTTTTCCACTAGTGTAATTAATAACTAATTTAAGTATTGGTAAATTAGATCTGGGCTAGTATCAGAAGCTCTAGATACGACTACGGAGCCTAAAAGAGTAAAAGGTTAGCAGAAAACAGACAACACAAAATAGGTAAATATAAAAATGTATTATAAAATGTATTATAAAAAATAAATAAATTATTTACATTCCCTGCCTACCTAAGCCGGCTTCCTAAGTGCACAGTGCACAGTAAACTCAAAATAAATAACTCAAATGAAGAATGAGTCCATGGAAGTTCTCAGTGTGTGTATGTGTGTTTCTTGAAGTATTGGTTCTCTTCACTACCCGGGTAGGTTTACGTGTTCTTATCTGTATTTAAAATGGAGGCAAATGATGATGATCATAGGTCCAAAGATGCCACAGCTGGCCACACCAGGCTCTTGGTCCGTTCAGTTCTGCGGTTGGCTCGCCACTGACCGCTAGGGTCAGAATCAGATCTATCCCTTTCTATAAAACCAATCTATACATACAGTACAGAATGCATTAATCACAATTGCTTCATTTCTATTCAAATCTAATCAACTTTTCTCCATTCAAATGTCAAATCAAATATAACCAATTGTAAAGGATATAAATACTCTAATCATTATGCAAATGAATAGTTACACATCACACCACATAAGTCAGTTCCAATAAACAACAATTAATTAATCAATAAATCATGTACTTCCATCTCACAATACAAAAATAAATCATAGGATTTCTGAAACCCATTTCAGAAAATAGATATTGATATTTGAAACTTTTAAATCTATTTGTGTATCTTAATAACATTTTAAATGTTACATTTTAACATATTTATTATTTTTAACAATTAATATCCTCATATAAATATAAACATATATATTGACAATTAAATGTACTAAATCACCCTTATAAAACAAGACAAAACAAATACTCAATCAATCAAGTGACTTTTTAAGTCAATAAAACAGTATTAAGGCACCTTTAACGGTGTACAGCATAACAGATCAAATCAACATGCATTTAAATGTAAACAATTAGATTAACGATCTTTTATGGGCATCTATATAACAAAAAACAATATGAATCTGTATTTATATGGTGTTAAACAGCAAAAATCATGTTCACAACTCCGATTGGTTTTAAAAGAACGATATTTTGCGCTATAATGGAGCTTGCGCAATCATCATAACACTCGTTTTGGTATACACATCCTTACCGGAGGTATCTTGAAAACTCAATATCAGCAGCTTAACTTTCTCTCTGTCTCACTGCTTTCAACCTAATAAATACACAATATTTCAATAAATGGTATAAGATTTTTCTTTGAATTTCTATCCTTTAGAGGATATTATTCATACCAGATCTTGATACTTTCTAACAGTGTCTTCACCGGAGGAAAGTCATCAAGTGTTTGTTTTACCGGTAGGTTGCCTGGCAACTTGCAGGCAGAGTGATCTCTTTGCGCCACTCGCAGGCGATAAAGAGAACTGCACTCAGTAACCTTGTGTGGGTTACACTCTCCCCTCCTAAATTATGCACGTCCCTGTGCATAGCAATCTTTAAACAGTTATCATTGGGAGGGACAGGACAGGAGGATGAGCTGATGCATCACTCTCACTTATGAGATCGTCCCACACAGTGGTCAGCCCTTGAAAGAATGACTTCACCACTGTGACTAGGGGGTTTCCTAGTTCATTGTAACCCAGCCGCATAGGTGGCTGACGATTTCTCAGGGACCTCCTGACTAGGTCATCAGTTACTACTTGTTCCTCCATCCCCTTAATCTCATTTTCTCCTTCATTTTCAGGAACATTTGTCTCATCACATTCTGGCATGTCGGAAGGGACTGGAAGTTGTTTAGTGAAGTCCTCATCCGAGCCTTTAACAAGGTTTTCACTGTCAGATAGGTTTGTCTCTCTTTCCACAGGTTCACTTTCAGGTAGGTCTTCTATTTCCACAGGTTCATCTCCAGGTAAGTTTGGATTCAGGGTTAGTCTGTTGACTGGAGCAACATCAGGTAGGCTACTCTCATTAGCTGGGACATCATCAATCACCTTGTTGTGGTTTGTCGTCAGATTTTTATTAGAATGGCTTAGACCACGGTGTCTTGGAACATTTCGTGAGACAATATATCTGGTCACTTCTGGAACTGGTTCTTTTAGGGACCAAGTAACAGGAGTGATTTCATCTTCATCTGAGGACTGATCAACTTCTCTGGTGTTACTGTGAATGTTCTGGCGTGTCTTGCGATGCTCAAGTGGTTTAGGTTGTTCTTCTGGTGTTACATGGAGAAACCCACATGGGAGCAAGAGGTCTCGATGCAGTGTGCGCCAGGGGCCTTCTCCAGTCTCTGGCTTTACTGTATAAACGGGGAGGTCTCCAGCTTTCCTCACTACCACATGGACAGTAGACTCCCATTTATCTGCAAGCTTGTGCTTTCCACGAAGGCGTACATTCCTGACAAGTACTCTGTCTCCAATTTCCAGAGCTGAAGGAGCAACACGCTTGTCAAACCTTGTTTTGTTCTTTTTAGCCACCTTGGCAGCACTCCTTGTAGCTATTTTGTAGCTCTCCTCGAGGCGGGATTTGAGGTGTTTTACATATTGGGAGTGTGACTTTTGTTGCTCTTCTTTGACAGGTAAGCCAAATGCAAGGTCGACTGGCAGGCGTGGCTGGCGTCCAAACATTAACTCATAGGATGTGAACCCAGTCACTTCATTTCTGGTACAATTATACGCATGGACCAAAGGCTTTACAAAGTCCTTCCAGTGTGACTTATCCTGGTTTTCCAGAGTGCCAAGCATGTCCAACAGAGTGCGGTTAAAACGTTCCACCGGGTTGCCCCTTGGGTGGTACGGAGTTGTTCGAATTTTCTTTATGCCTGCAACTTCACACAGTTGTTTGATTAACCGTGACTCAAAATCAGGACCTTGGTCGCTATGCAGTTTCTCTGGAATGCCATAATGGATGATGAAATTGTCCCATAAGCACTTTGCAACTGTTTGGGCCTTTTGGTTTGGTGTTGGGATAGCCACTGCGTATTTTGTAAAATGATCTGTAATCACAAGAATGTCTTTTGTATTGCTTCTGTCGGGTTCTATTGACAAGAAGTCCATGCAGACCAATTCAAGCGGTCTTGTTGTCCTGATGTTCACTAATGGTGCAGCCCTCTGAGGTAAGGTTTTCCTGAGCACACACCTGTTACACATCTTAATTTTCTTCTCAATGTCAGAGGACATCCTCGGCCAGTAGAATCTGGCTCTGACCAAGTCCAGCAGGCGGTCTTTTCCCATATGACCCATGTTGTCATGCAGGCTCATTAAGACTGTCTCACGAAGTTCTTCAGGTAAGACTAGCTGGTACTGTGTTTGGCCTTCTTCTTGACGTGTTCTATAGAGGATGCCGTTCTGCAGTTCAAGTCTGGTTAACTCTCTCAACAACAGAGGTAGGTCTGGAAGCAAAGCTCTTACAGTGGGTGGTGGTTTCTCGTCACGCTCAATCTGGGAGATGACATGTCTAATGCACTGGTCGGCTCTCTGTTTGTCTCTGAGATCTGCTTCTGCTAGGTGTGGGACACTGGGGAGGCCTCCAAGCTCATCTTCCTTCTCAAAACTGTCAGGTACAGCATCTCCAGAGATGGCAAGGCTCTCGACGAGGGAGATGTTTCCATCTTTTCCCATTTCATCATTGGCACAATAGATCAGTTGTCTCTCACAGATGGCATGAACAACCCCCTGATCCACAGCTTCAATGTTATCTGGATCTGATAGATGATGTTGTGTGAACTGACAGATTCTGTCCCACTCTTATTGAGATGAGGGGTCATCACGCAGATTGCCATGGGGACGTCGCGACAGTGCATCAGCATCTCCATTCTGCTTTCCCGGCCTGTACTGGAGTTTAAAGGAGAAAGTAGAGAGAGCAGCTAACCACCTGTAGCTGGTTGCATCAAGTTTGGCTGAGGTGAGTATGTAGGTAAGGGGATTGCTGTCAGTGACTACTGTAAACTGATTGCCATAGAGGTAGTCACTGAACTTCTCTGTTACAGACCATTTCAGCGCTAAGAACTCAAGCTTATGAGCTGGATAACGGGACTCACTACGTGATAACCCTCGGCTTGCATAGGCGATGACACGCAGCTGTCCCTCCTGCTCCTGATATAAAGCCGCTCCGAGGCCGGTGCAACTCGCATCTGTGTGAAGGATGTAAGGAAGTGCAGGATTTGCAAAGGCCAAAACTGGGGACATTGTCAACTTTCCAATGATCATCTCAAATGCCTGCTGGCAGGCGGGAGTCCAACGGTTCAGAAATGGTTCTTTGGGATGGTAGTATTGGCCACTTTTTTCCTTGGACTTTGAGTGCTTTCTTAGAGGTGGGTATCCAGATGTTAAGTCATTCAAAGGTTTCATTATACTTGAATAGTCTTTAATGAACTTTCTATAGTAGCCACAAAATCCAAGAAAGGCTTTCAACTCTTTCAGATGCTGAGGGACTGGCCAGGTCTTTAGCGCTGAAATCTTTTCTGGGTCTGTCTCCACGCCATGCTCTGAGACCACATGGCCCAAGTACCGGACTGAAGACTGGAAGAATTTACACTTTTCTGGGGACAACTTGAGCCCATACTCCTTCAGGCGATTGAGAACCTTAGTGAGTCTGGCTTCATGATCTTCTAAAGTTTTCGAGAAAACTATCAAGTCATCCAGGAAAACGACAACTTCCTTCAAATTCATGTCTCCCATGCATTTTTCCATCAGTCTCTGGAAGGTACTTGGGGAATTTGTCACCCCCTGGGGCATCCGATTAAATTCCCAGAATCCAAGCGGGCATACAAAGGCGGTCTTTGGCCTGTCAGCCTCCTCGACTTCAATTTGATAGTAGCCAGATTTTAGATCGAGGACGCTGAACCACTTGGAACCAGAGAGTGCTGTAAAGGTGTCATCCATCCTCGGAAGTGCACAGGCATCTTTCACCGTCTGCAGGTTCAGTTTCCTGTAGTCAATACAGAGACGTACTTGGCCATTCTTCTTCCTGACTACAACGATTGGAGAGGAGAATGGAGATTCACTTTCACGAATCACCCCAGCGTCGAGAAGCTCTTGAAGATGTTGACGAACAGCTTCTACATCATGTGGGTGTATCGGTCGAGCTCTGAGTTTGAATGGTGTTTCATCGGACAGTTTGATATGATGCTTGACTTTGTCTGTCCTTCCAAAGTCAGTATCATTCTGGGCGAAGACTTCAGGCATGCTATTTAATTTTTTAATGATTCTGTCTTTCCATTCTGGAGGGACTGGGGACTCGCCAAAGTCAAAGGCTAGGTTAGCTGCTTTGGAGGGTTCTGGTTTAGCTGGATTGGTCACGCTCTGCTTATGAGATAAGATGACTTGAATTGCACTGAGCTCAGCAATCACACTTTTAGCTGGGATAATAATGTCATGTTCAGACTCATTTGAGACCACAACTGGTAGTTTGCCTGGTAGATCAATGAGACATGGCTTTACTAGCAGCCCTCCAGGTAGAGAAGAGGATGAAGGGTACTCCATGATAGCAGACCTCTCAGTATGGAACTCTTTAACTGATGCCACTCCCTCCAAAACAACTGTTTCTCCAGCTGGAATTAGTTTTCTGTCTCTGCCTTGCATTCTCACTAGCCCGATGTTACTGTCATGACTTTGTTCTTGTCTCAGTTG
Source organism: Paramisgurnus dabryanus (assembly GCF_030506205.2). Taxonomy (NCBI): domain Eukaryota; kingdom Metazoa; phylum Chordata; class Actinopteri; order Cypriniformes; family Cobitidae; genus Paramisgurnus; species Paramisgurnus dabryanus. The sequence goes on along the minus strand of NC_133340.1, from coordinate 21,279,242 downwards.
AAGTATTTTCAGCACTGTTCTGTAGCCGTTTGGGACAGGGTGGTGACTTGCTGAACTTTTCCCTTTACACATGCCATACACTACATCGAGTGTGTTTGTACCCACAAGTATCTGGTAGCCTGAAGTGCCACTGTCTGGGACAACCAAGGCCAACGTTGGGACTTCATATTCAGCTCCAAGGAACTGTTTTGGGAAGGTGATTGTGACTGCAACATATCCAAGGTAGGGCACAGATTGACCATTGGCCCCTTCAACTTCCAGAAGGTTATAGAGTGGTTCGATCTGTTGCTCATGTAAGTATTGATCATAGAAAGACTTTGTGACTGTGGTTACTTGTGAGCCTGTGTCAAGGAGACAGGTGAACTGTTTGCCCTGGATGGTAACTTGACCTGTGCTTTTTGTGCCTATAAGTTTTTTTGGAACTCTAAAGGGGTGTTTCCTAACATTAGATTGATTCAGGGTAGCACCGAACTTGGGTTTGGTATCACTTTTATCTTTAGCAGGGCGTTGGTGAACTGCTTCAGCCTCAGTTTGCCCTATAACTGAGACTCTATCTAAAAATCCCTATTGTCTGGTGAGTGCTCTTTAGCCTCCCAGAGGCGCCGCTTTTCTTTCAGTTTATCTCTCTTCTCATTGACAAGATTGGGGTTTGGATCATTACTGCAAGCTGAGGAAATGTGACCGTCTTCGCCGCAGTTGAAACAATACCAAGGTCTCGGCTGGGTGCTTGTCTTTGAGCTGGTAGGTTTCCAGCTTGGTGCTCTGGGGTCAAGTTTGGAAACTGGCCCACTTGATTGATGCTCAGTGTTCCCCTTGGTCTTTGGGGCTTTCTTGGCTTTTTTAGACATCAGCGTGGTCAGTTGGCTCTGCAGAGATGCCACCTGCTGTTTAAGCTCTGTCAGTGGGTCAGACTCAGGCTGGAATGTTGCTTGTTGACTGCAGATGCATGCACTCTGAGAATTTGCCATAACCCGCTGTCGGTGTGAGCCAAGGTGCTTTTTCAAACGTGTGGCTTTAGCTGCCTGCCTATCTTCCTCAGTGCGGATTAATAATAGGAGCTCTGAAAATGCTGGTGGATGACTTTTCTTTCCTTCGAGGTTGAGGTCAGAGAGCAAATGGTTGTCCCAACACCCACGACAAAACTGTTTCAGAATATGTCTATCTGCTTCTCCAGCAGCAGCTCCTCCTCTCTTAACAGCAAGGTTCAGGGCAGCTTGAAGGCGGCAGAGGTAAGTAGAGGCCTTTTCACCAGGATCCTGAAGAGTATTCATAAACTGGGCGAAAAGCTCCTCGCCGTCCTCAACGGTTCCAAAGGCTGCGTCCAGAAGTTGAAGGTAAGTTTCAGGAGTAGCTTCAGGGCTTAATCTCTTGACAATATCCGCTGCAGGGGAGAGCAGACTTTCAAAGATTTTTCGTGATTTCTGAAGATTAGACAAGGTGGGGTCTTTTCTGAGAAGCTCAACATGTGAACGCCATGTGTCATAATCTGTCTCACTATTGGGTCTGGGAAGCTTGCCTGAGAAGGAACGAAGCTTGATTGGAAAGTGTGAATGTGTATTTAATTCATCTCTCCTCACAATGTGCTCAACAATGACCTTTTGAATTTCAGGTGGATTCAGGTCTCTCTCCGCTATGGACAGACTTCGCTTCACATCAGCTGATGAGCTAGGCTCAGCACCATTATGAATGAACCTTTCTCGAGAAGAATCAGAAAACAGCTGGGGGTCTGAGGGTTCAAATGCGTCAAGAGACGCGTTGAGCTGTCTGGCTCCAAACTCATTATCACCACTGCCATCAGTCTCTATTGTCTCACTGATTTCTGACATCATGTCTTTCAGCACCTCTTCAAAGCCTCTTCCACTCAGTTTTGCTAACTTCTTTATTTCATCGAGGTAGGCTTTGGTAACACTGCAGCCAATTTTAGTTGTGTACACACTTGCCAGAGCTTGAACATAGTATTTTACATCTGGATTGTGCTTAAGTTCATGTGTGTAGGGCAGAAGAGGGGCTAAGGCTTCAATAGCAGCACCATCTTGATACTCAATAATCAGGTTTTTATAAAACTCTGAGTTAATGTCAGTAACTGGGACAAGTCTCATGGAGCCGTACATCTTAAGGAAGTCTACGATCTCCTCATCTTCTGGTGACTCAAGCAAACCACTCACTATTACTGCATTGGGGACTTTGATACCTGAGCTCGTAATAAACTCCATGTTTGGTAAAGAGCTATCTATAAACGTGACAAATAGCTTATAAATAAATAGTATTAAATAGTATAAATAGCACACTTGAAAAAACAAAATTTTGGTTCACTGCTAACACATAACTAGGCTCCTGGCTGGCTCGCCACTTGTAACCCCTTTTTTTCCACTAGTGTAATTAATAACTAATTTAAGTATTGGTAAATTAGATCTGGGCTAGTATCAGAAGCTCTAGATACGACTACGGAGCCTAAAAGAGTAAAAGGTTAGCAGAAAACAGACAACACAAAATAGGTAAATATAAAAATGTATTATAAAATGTATTATAAAAAATAAATAAATTATTTACATTCCCTGCCTACCTAAGCCGGCTTCCTAAGTGCACAGTGCACAGTAAACTCAAAATAAATAACTCAAATGAAGAATGAGTCCATGGAAGTTCACAGTGTGTGTGTGTGTGTTTCTTGAAGTATTGGTTCTCTTCACTACCCGGGTAGGTTTACGTGTTCTTATCTGTATTTAAAATGGAGGCAAATGATGATGATCATAGGTCCAAAGATGCCACAGCTGGCCACACCAGGCTCTTGGTCCGTTCAGTTCTGCGGTTGGCTCGCCACTGACCGCTAGGGTCAGAATCAGATCTATCCCTTTCTATAAAACCAATCTATACATACAGTACAGAATGCATTAATCACAATTGCTTCATTTCTATTCAAATCTAATCAACTTTTCTCCATTCAAATGTCAAATCAAATATAACCAATTGTAAAGGATATAAATACTCTAATCATTATGCAAATGAATAGTTACACATCACACCACATAAGTCAGTTCCAATAAACAACAATTAATTAATCAATAAATCATGTACTTCCATCTCACAATACAAAAATAAATCATAGGATTTCTGAAACCCATTTCAGAAAATAGATATTGATATTTGAAACTTTTAAATCTATTTGTGTATCTTAATAACATTTTAAATGTTACATTTTAACATATTTATTATTTTTAACAATTAATATCCTCATATAAATATAAACATATATATTGACAATTAAATGTACTAAATCACCCTTATAAAACAAGACAAAACAAATACTCAATCAATCAAGTGACTTTTTAAGTCAATAAAACAGTATTAAGGCACCTTTAACGGTGTACAGCATAACAGATCAAATCAACATGCATTTAAATGTAAACAATTAGATTAACGATCTTTTATGGGCATCTATATAACAAAAAACAATATGAATCTGTATTTATATGGTGTTAAACAGCAAAAATCATGTTCACAACTCCGATTGGTTTTAAAAGAACGATATTTTGCGCTATAATGGAGCTTGCGCAATCATCATAACACTCGTTTTAGTATACACATCCTTACCGGAGGTATCTTGAAAACTCAATATCAGCAGCTTAACTTTCTCTCTGTCTCACTGCTTTCAACCTAATAAATACACAATATTTCAATAAATGGTATAAGATTTTTCTTTGAATTTCTATCCTTTAGAGGATATTATTCATACCAGATCTTGATACTTTCTAACAGCGTCTTCACCGGAGGAAAGTCATCAAGTGTTTGTTTTACCGGTAGGTTGCCTGGCAACTTGCAGGCAGAGTGATCTCTTTGCGCCACTCGCAGGCGATAAAGAGAACTGCACTCAGTAACCTTGTGTGGGTTACACATGCCTGACACACATGTACTTTTCTACACTGTATAGGAGATAAACAACAGTGGAAATCTTTCCTGTGTGTACTGGAACATCACTGAGTGGATTGTAGATGGTTGTTCTGTGGTAAAGATCAACAGCAGCTTCACTGTGTGTTCATGTGTTCATCTGTCAACATTCGCTCTCATCATGCAAACCAGACCATCAGAGGTAAGACAACCTGACACAAATGTGACTTAAATAAGTAAGAAAACCTTTAAGGTAGACTAAATCCCTATCAAGAATTACAAGCACTCATACACTGCTAACTCAAATGCAGATTAGACGGCAGCAGAGTTAACACATTGTATCGTGACATATTTTCTCAGGATAATAGTCAGCCGATGGAGTCGATGAATATGGTGTTTGTGATCGTGGGTCTGGTGTTTACTAGTTTGGCTCTGTTGACTTTTGCTTTCTGTCGATGGAAACCTGGAGTGAACAATGTAGCTCGAATCAACCTCTGCATCAGTCTGCTGTCTGCTCATCTTCTGTTCTTACTCACACAACAATTCATCAATCTCATAAAACCTCACAAGGTGAGAACTTTTGATTACAGAATACCAACATCTTTAGTTTAACTACACAGGAAAATCCCCAGTGTTAAATTAACTCTACCAGTGTTAAATCAACACTATTTGGTGTTTATATAATCCACACCAAGATCGGTGTTAAAAAAGACTGGTGTTAAAAATATAACTCTGAATCAGTGTTAAAGTTAATGAGATAATGAAGTGATGATTAAGACATTAATGGTGAGCACCTGCTGGTCATTCAAATCAATTACATTTTGGACATTTTCCTGTCTCTAAATTTTTATTTTGATGACTCGTTTTCTGGGGAAAATTTCAAAATAATAAAGAAAGACAAATTACTAAAAGCAATAGATGAATACTGTTAGGTGTATGCCTCCAAAAGCTGCAATCTTTCACGTTTGCCTCTCTATCAGCATCTCTGTTTGAAAAATAAAATAACTTGCAGAGTTATTTTCTAAATGGATAAGTTTGACTGATAAACAGCTGTCAGAACAAAATACAAGTGCTCAACTATTCCAGCATCCACACACGTGATTTAGTAGACAAATCTTCTTTCTGACATGATGTCTCACAAGTCAAATAGACATTTATCACAAAATGTATCACATTAAATCTTAAGTTTGTGTTTATTATGAGTTCATTTGAAGTCACCATTACTGTGATTAGTGTTTCATTTAGTTAGGCATTTGTCCCTTGACTTTCACTGATCTAACTCTCCTCTTTTAGCAATAGCAACAATGTTTTAGTAAGACCACTTGTTCATTGCTTCATGTAGAGGGAAAACCTTCCAGACCTTCTCAGTTTATTTATATTATATTCCACCCTACAAATCATTGACACATTTGATCACAAATTATGAAGAAACAGGCATATAAAAAAGCTCTACGCAAATGACATTGTATTGAACAAGGCTGCCGAAATGCTTTAGTGTGTTTTTGTTGTTGTTTTTGCTTAAGAGAGACTTCATGATTTCGGATACAAATCTCAACAATGGTGACAGTTAATGGTAAGAAAGTTGCTAAAGTTTTGTCATGTTGCAATGCATGATGGGATGTATGATTGAGTTTGGGACCCAGAATGCATTGCGTCATGAAGCTTTGTTGTTGATTGTCACCATGATTGTGTTTTATAGGCTGATTGTTGATGTCTCAGTGTGTCTGACTAACACCACAGATTAGATTTGGGTAAACAATATTTAACTCTTCAGGGTATGTGGACATTTATAGCGCTGTTGGATTTCATGGGAGCCTCACAGGGTTTGCAGAACATAAATTAAACACTTATATGCAGTGATTGCTTTTTTTATGATGTCATTGAATCCCTAGACTTACACTTTCATAATAATTAACATAGCAACAGTAATACACTACATTTCTCTCATCTTCCTCTGCTTTAACAGATGTGTTTTATAACACATTGCCACAATTAGCAGAAGAAACTAATACTAAACTTCAAGACCCAAGTACCCAACTAAAGGAAACACTAATCGGACCAATGGTGACTTACTTTATTAACCAGATTTCTTTAGAAGTTAAACCTATCATCCATGTAACTCTGCAAGCAAGTTGTAATTTTAGTTTTCAAACAGAGATTATGATAGTGTTCATTTAACTATATATGGTGATTTCATCTATTGCATTTAATAATTTGGCTTTCTTCAACATTTTAGTATTACTTTCTCCAGAAAAAGAGTCAACAAAATAAAATATTTAAGACAGGAACAGCTCCAAAATTGAGTTGATTTGACATGGAATGACCAGCAGGTGTTCATCATTAATGACTCAATCACTTCATTATCTTATTAACTTTAACACTGATTTAGTGTTTTTTTAACACCAATCTTGGTGTGGATTATATAAACACCGAGCAGTGTTAATTTAACACTGGGGATTTTGCTGTGTAGTTAGTAAGAAATTAATGTAAAACAGAAAATCCCTTTATTGTTTAAACTCTCTCTAGGAGTTGTGTGCTGTGATATCAGGAGCTCTTCACTTCTTCTTTCTCTCCTGCTTTGTGTGGATGTTCATTGAAGCTGTGCTGCTCTTCATCTGTGTGAAGAACATATCACAGATCAGCTCCAGACAGAGGGCGATGCTTAACAAGGGATTCTTGATTGTGATTGGTTATGCGATTGATTTTGTTATAGTGGGCGTGTCTGCTGGACTGGTTCCTGAAGCCTACGGCAGTGAAAAGTATGTATAAAGAGGATTGGTCAGTTGATTGGATTCAAGAAATTAAATCTTAAAGGGGCCATAACCTGCACCTTATTTTATGTTAAAAGAGGTTTTTTACACACCATACATTATTGTTTCTCCTCTTTACCCTGCCTGCCTGAAAGGGGTTGATTTTGTACAAATCATTCTGAAAAGCTCAGTGTCCACCGATTGGCCAGCTACCCAGAACGTTGTAACTGGCCTAAATACCTCTGTCGTCAGCCAAAATGTGACGCTCCTTACCATGTTTGCAAGATTAGCTCCCAATGCAATACTGACAGGAGTTAATATTGTCTTTACCGCCTTATTACCTATATTAGTTGAATCTGATCCAGAAAATGCAGATGATCAAGCTAATCGATCAAATTTACCAACTTGGCTTGAGCAGGGCAGATCTGTAATACTAGACATTAAAACCATGTCTGCATTTGTTATTGTAGAATTGACAATCAAAAAGCACTACTCTGCACTGCTCAAAACTTGCATTTAAATTGGGGTTTAGTCAGTAGTAAATTCTTTAAATATGAAAACATAGACTACTTACAGGCTGTGTGTCTGAAGCAGGCGGAATTATGATAATGACTGTTGTGTCCATGTCAACAGGCTGAGGAAGTAAACTGTTGCTTACAACACTTTGGTTCGTTGTAGTCCAAGAAAAGAAATTTCAGTTAGAGACGATAACTCGCGTCATTATTTACTTTGGGATTTGTACATTTTGCATATCTTTAACATGTACTAATACACACTTACACACCAAAGGAAATGTAAAATTGTGATTCAGATAATAGGTGCTCTTTAATGTATTTGCTGAAAAATACACAACATTGAGTAAGTTAAGTTATGATCTTTTCCACACACTTTTCCTCCTCTGACTGAAACAGTCTAAGGGTGCACTCACATTTGGCATGGTTATCTTTAACCATTTTCAGGCACGGTTGTCCCAACTCGCCAGTGGGCAGATGCAACGATACAATGATGTGGGCTGCGTTCAGTACAGACAAAATGTTGCACAACCTTTTTTAAACTATAAGTATAACTTTGTGTGTTATAGGGGCCATGGCATGAAAATTTTAGCATTGCCACTTTGTATTTGTAAGCAAAAATAAGGTCATTGAAAGAGATTGAAATGAAATGTCATAAGGAGATGTTATTATAATAATACCAGCCCTTAAACTGCACTATCCAACCACAGCACTGCCATTTAGTGCAGAGAGAAAGAGAGATAGAAAAAATAATTCACAGCACAATTGAATTTCAATTGCATCAAACAACACATTTTTGCTCACACCTACAAAGTGGTAATGCTAACATTTTCATGCCATGACATGAATTCTTTAGCCAGTGCCACGTTTTTCACGATTTTCACTAAAGTTTAATGCCTTCCAGAAAATGTTTTTCTTTAAATATATGAACATACAAAATATCAAATGAAAGAACAGTTCCCTTTCAATACGGTTCACTTCGCATTGCGTCAGTTAGCTGACGCTATGGGGGAAACTCCTGTTTACTCCGTGACTGAAGCCTATTGGTTAACGTCTGTACAAAGTACAGACCAATGACGTTTGAACCCGCGCGCGGGAGGAACGCGTCCTTATATAAGCGCGGTTCAATCGTCAGGAGCTCATTATTTTCTCCTTCAGCGCGAACCTCTCGCTGCTCCGAAGAAAAAGAAGAAGCCTTACCTCGCCGTTGACAAAAGCCCTGCAGCGGAGTCCAGGCCTAGCGTCTTCCCCTGCCGTTTTCCGGCTGAGAACCGAAGATAGCAGAGTCCAGGTCTAGCGTCTTCCCCTGCCGCTTTCCGGCCGAGAACCGAAGATAGCCTTCGCTTGCCGTGGTTCGAGCCCTGTGCAGCGGACACACGCCTGACGAGGTCTCCCCTGCGGCCGCCCGGTAAGATCAATATTTTTAATATAAAGCTATAAGCTAAAAGAGCAGGCGCTGTTGTAATAGCGTCCAGCACAGCGGCTCGGTGAGCCTCTCTGCTATGAATTTCCTCCGAGCGCGTTACCGGTCTGGCACCTCCCACGCCGGGACCGCGCTTATGCTTTGGTTGTCTTATCCATGTTTCGTGCTCCCCCTGCTGTTCCTCTCTCGCCGGGATGAACACACGGCGAGCCATGAGACTAGATGGATGCATAGACAAGCACACACGGACTAACCCCCCCTGTGTTCTGTCACACCGCAACCGTTCATGCTTACAGAGTCCCTTCGCTCCTATCACATTTAGTGGCGAGATCTCTGGCACATATATTAATCCCCCGAGTGCATCGGGTGATACCGTCACGACGCATGGCTGTTCTGTCTGTGTTGCTGCTCCCCTCTGCCGTTCCTCTCTTGTTGAGATGAACAAGCGGGGAACCGTAGACCTGGATAGATGCATACGACAAGCAAACACGGGCGGTCTGCCCCTGTCTCTGTCATAGCACAGCCACTCGTGCTCCACGCTCGCGGAGTCCCTCGCTCCTTTCCCCACAGTGGTGAGGTCTCTTAACGGCTTAGCTAGCACGCGGTATTACGGCTCGCTGCCTCTAAATGCAGCTGTCCAGTGTTCAACGATTACAGAGCTTCATGCCCCTCCCCTCCTGGAGCGGCGCGATCTCATTCGTCTGCTCGATAGGGCCGATTCGCCGCTATTGGAGCACCAAGAACACTCATTATAAGAGAGCTTCATGCCCCTCCCCTCCTGGAGCGGCACGATCTCATTCGTCTGCTCGATAAGGCGGACACGCCTCTATTGGAGCGCTAAAACACTTATTATAGAGCTTTACTGGCCTGAGCCGATCTCACTTCAGATAGCTCATTTTTTGTCTGCCTGGTAATTTCTCTCTGGTTTAGACGGAATCAGAGGCAGAACGAATTTGTTTATAATATACTGAGGCCCGAATACCTCCCTTTATTCAGTCCCGTCCTATATCAGTGCGCTGAATATTGGTACATTCTTATATATATATACCCGGTTTTTCTGCCCTTTTAATAAACGGCAAAACCGCGGGCCTCGCGGCAGACTTCCTCTCTGCGATGGGTTCAGTCTGACATTAAACTACCTAGACATACTACCCTGCTCCGTGAGCCGTTCGGTCACCGTCACTACTGAGGCTTGTGCACCTGAACGGCTGAGCTCTGGTCTCCGCAGCATAGCTGCATCAACAGAGAACGAAACTGTCTGGGAAAAAGGGGTTATGTCGCGCCTCGGCTGGACTGCCCTGAAATGTTTTCTGTGTGCTGTTTATCCAAACATACTGTGTAATACTGTCGGCTATGCGACCTCACTATAGTGGCGAACGGTATTTAATTCCTCTAAAAGAGTAATTTCCGTGCTTACTATACTGTGTATTGACACCCACGGTTGTACGGTGTCTCTAAACACTTTATCGCCTTACTGACAAGCAATCAGTAATACGCACACACGGCCCGCTGTCCATAATTCTATCGACGCTAGCCGAAAAAACCCCGGTTTGGCCATATAATGTGTATTGACACCCCACGACTGTACGGTGTCTCTAACACCTTTCTGCCAAATTCGCTCGCAGCCCACCTCAGTTTCTCCGCTACGATGCTGATGGCGCAAACGAGCACGGTCTTACGGCTGTTATTCTCTCTTCCTAGAGGAAGGACAGCCTCAGACTTTTGCATGGCTCCAAGCGTTTGAATCGCGCCCTCTCCGGACGGCCACTCAAAGGCTTACAGCCAAGCGGTTTATGACGTTTTTCGGCCATATAGCTGATTTATATTAGCGGATCCGAAGACGCTCACACCTCCGCTCCAATACTCGGAGATATTAAGGGTAATATCAACCTCAAGTGAGCTTGCTACCCGCCACAATAAGTTTCAAAGCTTAAAGCGCGCGCACAGTCAGACGCGCGCGGCATCTCGTTTAAGACGGGCGCACGTACCCCTCTAACGAGCCTCAGAAAGCTGAATATCGTGGCATTGTTCATAAGTCCACTTCAGTTTGACTAAGCAAAGGTCCCGCCCCGAGCTGACGGCCGGGAAGCTTGCTTAAGTTACACACTGCTGCATGAAGTGCTGTCATTACGAGCTAGCCCAGCATTTGCTGTGGGTTGAACACGCTTTACGACGGCAATCAGCCTTCGGCGCGTGGAACGCCGTTTGTCTCATATAAATCACCTTGTACTGTGAATACGGTACATTAAGAGGATGATTTAGCACTGCAGCACTCTCGACCGTGTTATTGTGATAATGCGGTCGGGCAATCTACGGTGGTTTCATTATTTACCGAACCAGACTGAGATCTCGCCCCCTGAACAAGCTGACGAGTCATCTCCTTTATAAACTCATTGCATCGCTTTATAAGCTATGTTCAATCAGAGTGATACGCATCTCATGCTTAAACTACCAATATTAACCCATTACGATGGGCGTGCGGAGATGGCATCCGTGGGACACGACCTACATTACGTGCCTTATGACACATTGACACAAGCTGCTAGGACCCCTTTCACGAGGCGTCCTTATGCAAAGTCTGATCCATTCTGTCTAGTGACATTTGAAAGTCAATACCCCCCGCGAATCGTGGGTGGAACACTTTTCTCCTCACTACAGAGGCACGGCGGCTCTCTCCCCTACCTATATCTATGTGGCCGTGATAACAGCGAACCACGCTTTTACGACCGACCATTCATTTAATTCACAAGCCTGTCATCTCTCAGATGCGGACGGCGGCGGTAACAGCGAACCATGCTTTTACGGCTGGCCATTCACTTTATTCATAAGCCTGTCATTTCTCAGATGCGGACGGTGCCCGAGGCACAGCGCTCTGGAACTGTCCAAGGTCCTGGATGACACATACGTCTGACGTACATCAGACGATCAGCTGTTCATCTGCGTCACAGATCACTCACTAGAGCACCTGTCAATACAGGCTATTTATGGATCGTTGACGTTATCACCTCCCGTGACAATTATGCTCACTTGTCTTAGAGCATGGGCATGGTCTTAGAGGTTTCTCATTTGACAATTGTGACACGGCCGGCTGGTCCCCGCCGTCCACGTTGCCAGTTTACAGCTTCGACATCCCTGCTTCGCACTACTGAGGTTTGTTGCATTAAAGGTGCGCCCATTAGCTCACCTGTATGCACGATATGGTTTTTAATTATATGCGTCCACCGTGCGCTCAGAGAAGCTCACATGTACACGCTATAACATTCTGGTATACAATAAGATGCGCTTGGGAAAGCTCACCTGTATACACAGCTGTGTTATGATTTGTGACACATACATTGTTGTTCATCTGTGTACGTTCACGGTGCGTTGGGTGCCCACCGTTACGTTCATCAATCATATTGGTACACATTCACGGCGCGTTCTGTGCACTGATTTATCTATACGCATTCACGGTGCACTGAAGAGTTCACCCGTGTGCGCACAATTTATTATCAGAACACATGACGGCGCGCTCGAGAATCTTGCCGGCCTGTGCATTATAACACTCTGATTCATCTATATGCATTCACGATGTATTCAAGTGTTCACCTGTGCCCGTGCAATTTATAGTCAATACACATTTACGGCGCGCTTGGAAAGCTCACCGATCTGTGCACTATAATACTACCTATATGCACCCCGATGCGCTCGAGGGTGCACCTGGGTTCACACTATTGTGGTATCTGTATAATCCCACGCTACGAACCGTTCTGCCGCATATTATAGTCAGATCGGCCGTTCGTGAGCTTCGCAGATCACTCACTACGTATGTCTGTTGCTTACAGTGGTTATTTAGATGGATCGTTGAAACCATCGCACTGGCTCACGCCCCTCTATGAGCTATGTCCTATATAGAGCCCACTCTCTGCGAGTTTGGCTTCTTCATGAACTTGGTCTACAGGGGTATATATATCTATATTTGATATCTGCTACGCGGCCGGCTGGTCTTCGCCGTCTACGTTGTCAGATTGTACAGCTTAGACGTCCCTGCCCTACGAGCGCAGGTTCTCTCGGCTCAATCATGCACGCTCATGCGTTTTATGTGTACACCACGGTGCGCTCAGCGAGCTCACCAACGTGACTCTGAATTTACTTATCTCGCACAGCCGCGGCGCGCTCGGTACCTCGCCGTCTTGTGCTATGTTATGTGCCCCCGGTGCGTTTAAAACCCCACCGTGTGCGCGTCAACAATTTATATGGTGCTTACACATTTGCTTTTTAAGCTGTGAATATGCCGGGTATAGGGCCACACGCAGTGTCTCTCCGGTAAGGCACTTCAGTACGTTGTGTATGCACGGCGTGATGGGATTACGTTCCCCCATAGCGTCAGCTAACTGACGCAATGCGAAGTGAACCGTATTGAAAGGGAACGCTTAGGTTACTCACGTAACCCCGGTTCCCTGAAATAACGGGAACGAAGCATTGCGTCTCTTGCCGTGCTACAAACGTCTACGCAGCGAGTGTTATTCGGCTGCGCGCTTCAGTCGAATATAATGAGCTCCTGACGATTGAACCGCGCTTATATAAGGACGCGTTCCTCCCGCGCGCGGGTTCAAACGTCATTGGTCTGTACTTTGTACAGACGTTAACCAATAGGCTTCAGTCACGGAGTAAACAGGAGTTTCCCCCATAGCGTCAGCTAACTGACGCAATGCTTCGTTCCCGTTATTTCAGGGAACCGGGGTTACGTGAGTAACCTAAGCGACCTTCTGCTTTAAAAAAAAATGCTCCCAAAAAATGTTTTCTGCCAACATAAAAAGTCTCAATTTTTATGCTTTAAAAACGTTTCTTTGTTGTCTGATTTATTTATTTTTGCTTTTTATGTAAATGATAGAGAAACATGCATTTAATTATTTTAAAACTTTCTAAAGTTTCTAAAGTTCATGTAGGCTAAGTCAGATGTGGCCCACTTAGGGACAATACTTCAAGCCCCTATGATGCTTACCAACAGCCATATCACCCTGTAGCCCAAGAAAGCTTGCCCACTGAAACTAAGCAGGGCTGAGCCTGGTCAGTGCTTGGATGGGAGACCACCTGGGAAAGTCAGGTTGCTGCTGGTAGAGGTTTTAGTGAGACACTAACACAACAGTATAGTGATGGGGACACTATACTGTCAAAAAAGCACCGTCATTTGGATGAGACGTTAAACCGAGGTCCTGACTCTCTGTGGTCGTTAAAAATCCCAGGATGTCCTTCGAAAAAGAGTAGGGGTGTGCCCCGGCATCCTGGCCAAACTTGCCCATTGGCCTACTAATCATCCCCTCATACTAATTGGCTATATCACTCTGTCTCCTCTCCACTAATAAGCTGGTGTGTGGTGAGCATTCTGGCGCAATATGGCTGCCGTCGCATCATCCAGGTGGATGCTGCACATTGGTGGTGGTTGAGGAGATTCCCCCATTCAGATGTAAAGCACTTTGAGGTCTGCAGAAAAAGTGCTATATAAATGAAACGAATTATTATTATGCTTACATTGGCCCCACCTAGAAATGTTGGCTGCTGACTCACAGCCTGTGAGTAGTCTATGTTTTCATAATTAAAGAAGTTACGTCTGAAAACCCATCAGAGTAGCGCTTGTTGTTTGTCCTTTCTATGATCACAAATGCAGACATTGTTTTAGTATCCTTACCAATCTGTCATGGCCTAAGCCGTGCTGGCAAAGTTGATCTGCCTTTTCTAGAACAGATTCAGCTCGTATTGATACGGTATTAATATGATATTAACTCCTGTCAGCATTGCATTATGAGCTAATGTTCAAAAATGTTTAAGGCACGTCACATTTCTGGCTGAAGACAGAGGTATTAAAGACAATCACAATGCCTGGCCAATCAAAGGACACTGCGCTTTTCAGAATATGAGCTTTGTAACAAATCAAAGCGTTTGAGGAAGGTAGGGATTAATGGAGCAACAATAATGTATGGTATGTTGGAAATAATGTTTTTTTGAACCATAAACCACGCGAATACATTGTATTATACCAAATAAACAAAATAACGTTGTTTTAGCAATGTTATAGGTGCTGTTTAAGTGTTTTTTTTTCTGTAAGCAGATGTTGGATTAAACAGGAGAAAGGCTTCGTCTGGAGTTTTCTGGGACCGGTTTGCTTCATTCTTGCAGTAAGTTTTAGTTTCAGACCAGTTGAAGTTTAAACCACTGGAAAAGAAAGTGATTGTTTCTTTACTGTGTTTTGTTTCTGCAGATAAACACGATTATCTTCATCAGTATCTTTATCAGTCTGAACATAACTCTCAAAAACCTCAACCTTGATGTTTCACACATGAGACAAACCAAGTAACAAACACCCTGATTTTAAAGTGGTCATGTCATTAGAAATCAGTTGTTTATATTTTTTCACAAGTGCTTGATTTACTTTCACACTTAATGATGTCAATAAATCCCAGTGTTAAAAGTAGTTTTAATCGATTCTTGATGCTCACTTTACATTCAAAGGCTCACGATAAACATAAGATCTCTCTCTCTCTCTCTCTCTCTCTCTCTCTCTCGCTCTCTCTCTCTCTCTCTCTCTCTCTCTCTCTCTCTCTCTCTCTCTCTCTCTCTCTCTCTCTCTCCAGGATTACGGTTTTTAAAACTCTAGCTCAGTTTGTGATTTTTGGTTGTCCCTGGATTCTGGGTCTCTTCAGTATACACAGTAAGATGATGGAGATTCTCTTCCTGATCCTGAACTCACAGCAAGGAACCTTCATCTTCCTGGTCTTCTGTGTTCTCAATAATGAGGTAAATTTTCCCATACTCATTGTGTACCATATCCATAAAGAGGTCCGGCTATTTGTCTCTCTCTTTTGACTGTGAACAATTAAATCAATCTAACCAATCCTTTGTCAATTTTTTCCTGTAATGGCTTCTCTCATCTCATCTCTTGTTTAGGTCAGACAGCAGTATGTGAAGTGGATGAGAGCTGTCTTTCCCGGACTCGAACCAAATACCTTATAAAATGCCCCTATCCCCAAAAAATGATTACAGTTAAATAGAACTACAGATAAAAGTTTATGTAGTCATAGTCTTATTTTCTGTACATGTTATTGATAAACATTCCATACTTTATACAATAATGCAGAAATACAGTCTTCATGTAAATACAATATTTACTCGTGTAAAGGGAACAATATTTAAAACTGCTAGTAACCTCAGGTGTGTTTCACTTAATGTGACACTGAGCAGATCGATCGCTACAGTATTTCGAAAGCTCATTTGGCCCTACCAATAAGCAACATAAGCCGTTGCATAAGCCCCCTTTGCTGTGCATGAAAATAAAATGTACTAGCTATGTACCACTTATTTGCGTCTGTCAATCACGCATTAGCATAAACTGTGCAAAGCTTAATAATGAAACCAGTCTGGCGCAGATATGAAAGAGGATGAGGAAAGAAAGGAGCAAGAGAAGGGTGTTGAATTAACAAGATATGTAAAACATTGTTGAAAATACTTGTAACTGTGGTTCTGTACAATGACCAATTGCTTATTAAACATACTAAATGGTGTTTTATTTTTATAAAATTTATAAAATACCTGATGTGTTTTGTCAAGGTTAGGGGTTAGTGTGGAAGGGGACAGAATATAATTTGCACAGTTAAAAGCTTTACGTCTGTGGAGAATCCTCATGAACCATGTGTGTGTGTGTGTGTGTGTGCACTTTTGAAGTATTTGAAGTATTGTATGTTTTCTAAATACATTGATGTAGCATGCAAAATGTAATTATATTGTGTTGTTGTTAATCTGATATTGTCAGATTGTCTTTGTGATATAATCTGTGCAATGTTAGTATTTTGTGTACATTAGATGATGGGGGGCCTCATTTTGAAATCTGCTTAGGGCCCCTAAAAAGCTAGGGCCCGCCCTGCATAATAATATAACGTTGAGATCGTTTCCCCAGCAATGCTGCATCGAACTTTGTTTATTAAGCAGCGAGTAACATTGTAGTTCAGGAAACATCCTGCATTGATAGCACAGCTCTGATTGGTATTATTGAGTGCATGAACCACATGACTGTGTTGTGTCGCATCTCTGTTTTTAAATAACTTTGGTCCTAATAAAATAAAATACAATAATGATTTATTTTTATTGTTAATTAATTCTTAATAAATAGAGTGAGAAATCACTTTGTTGTATGTGTCATATTTACACACATAGTAGAAGATGAAAAAACACAACACTTTGTATACAAAATTTGTGACAAATATGTTTTTGTTATATATATATATATATATTGTCAATGATCCAAACAAAGAAAGCAATTATTCCAGTTCCTGCAGTCTTTGGTTTCTGTTCTGTGCAGCACTGTCAAAATATCCAATTTTACAGCAGAAATAAATATTTTACAGCCTGGCACAAGAAGTGTTTTCATCTTCATAGCTAATTTTGCCCTTCATGACAACTGTGGGTGGAATATTTTTCCTTTAAAATGCAAATGAGCTGATGAAATGCAAACACTGATCACAATGATGGTGGTTTGTTGTAATTGAAACTCAATTATTTTCTCTCTGCAATAAATGACAGTACTGTGGTTGGATAGTTAAAATTAAGGGGCGGTAATATTGTAATTCCGCTTGGTACCTACCTCACAAAACAGGCGAAATCTGAACGACCAAATTTTTCACATGCTTGCAGAAAATAGCTTACCCAAACTAAGTTACTGGGTTGATCTTTTTTCAAGTTTAGCGCTTAAACTTAAGTTTAGCAAGACCCAAATATAGCCCTTAAACATAAAAAAGTCAGATTTTCATGCTATGACCCCTTTAAGAAATGCAAAACATGAGTCATGCTGGCATTGCAGTACAATGATAGATAAAACAGATAATGTGGTCTTATACATTAGTGGAATATTTATCTCATATATGTTATCTTTTATAATAATTATAACCTAATTATTTCTTATGTCTTAACATAGTTGTATCCTCCATTTTATGTGTGATCATTCATTTGTCTTATTTAGATGATTAATAATTAAATTATTTGAAGATTATGTTGCTGTCATGCATCTTTTTGTTCTGGTTCTAAGTGAAATTTACATCAATTGCAAGTTTTACTAACACCTTTTCAGTAATACTAATAATAATGAAATGATGCACTTTTTTGAATGTGTATTTTTGGACTTCATGTTCATAAAAAATCCCTCAGCTCCACACAATGTTGCTATGGAAATGTATCACATTGGAAATGTAAAGAACAACAGTGGAGGTTATTTGAATATTATTTGGATATTTTGTGTTTGGATAAACATAGTATTTTTTCAGTTTGTCTGAAAGCAGATGTTTGCATGGTTACGAGTCATAGGAATATGGTAGTTATGTAAAAAATCATACCACTGAATTTACATAGAACATTTCTAACTTCCCCATTGCATTTTTTTTTCTGTATCTCTCTGACCAATTTCTACATCCACACTATATACGACCCTAAACAAAACATGACCATTCACCCACACAGGGATTGCATGTACAAGTTTGAAAAAGCCACCCTTAAACACACAAAATAGCTTTTTTCTGCAAGGCCTGCAGTTCTGCCTCCATATTATTGTGTGTGTTTGATTTTATACAGCACCGTGCCAACTGACAGGCCAATGATGTCAAAATACAGCGAGATTGATTTGAAAGCATACAGAGCAGATGACTCTCAAATCGCTCTCGCTATATTTTGATTTCATCAGCTTGGTTCTTGAGACACCACATGAAACCCTTTCCCAAATGACACCCTAAACACTCATGGTCTTTCTACAGTCTGCACTTTTCTGACTTAACTCTGCTTTGACTGTCGAGAAGCAGGACCGAAAAGGGGTCGCCCATACCTACTTTATTAAAACCTAATATGACAAATAGGAGACCGAAAGGCAGGGGTCACTAATGCTCCTCCTGGCTGGCCGGTATCTCTGAGTTTAGCTTCAACCCTAATCAAACACAACTGATGCAGCTAATTAAGGTCATACTAGAAACTTCCAGAAAGTTGTGGCAAGTTGGAGCTAAAAACAGATATACACCAGTGGCACCTCGTGACTGCTCTTCCAAGGGGCACGAATTCAAAATATGTGTTCGGAGTGTGACGTGTGTTTCAAAATATGTGTTTGTTATGTGAACACATATTTTGAATTTGTGCCCCTTGGAAGAGCAATCACGTGTTTCTGCACACACGTCAAAACCGTTTATGATAAAAGAGACGCTCACGTTCACAAAATACACGCAAGACACCCCCTTAACAGTAAACTCTGATTATGCATGAGATTATGCGAGTACCTGGCAAACGCGAGCGTCTCTTTTATCATAAACTCTTTAGACGCATCTGCAGGCGCTTATTTTGACAAAACACGTGATGTACATAGGTTCACTCGACATGCTGAACACATATTTTGACACGACGAACCACACACGGTGGGCTACATTCATGTTGTGAAGCACTTCGCATCATGCTCCCTCGAACAAAGAAGTCACCGTGCGCCACTGATATACACCCCCATTGGATACCCCTGCTCTAAGGTCTTGTGGACTTATTGGACACGTGTGCGCAGCTATTGTAAGTCTACAAGACCGTAAGTCCACATAAAGTGCCCCATTTTAAAAGCAGCCATACTCGAACATGCCTTTTGTTTACATGATCATTACAGATCATTGTCACCTTTCTGAAGTTTAATGGTCATATTTTCCTCATTAACGACACAAAAAATTACCAGCCTACCTCATATATATTTTAAATACAGTTAAAGACGAGTACAAAGTCAGTAATAAAATAATATTAAAATTATGAGCAATAACACAGGCTGTACAGGTTTATTATTTATAAATTAAATAGATGAATCCTTATTAAAAACGTGAACCAATCACGATCATTGAGTGATTTTTTATTTGTCCATTGTTGTATAATTAATTAAAGACTATTAACGTTCAATTTCGACATAACTGAAAATATTTACGAGGATAATCGGGGCACTTGTAAATATGCCAGTTTAAGCGCAGGAAAACATGAACTGAGTATTTGGGCTCTGTATGAAGCCTTAAAAAGCAGATTTATGTGCTCACTTCAGATGTTTGCACACACAAAACTTCTTAAACAGCGCATGAGAGGTGCATTGACATATCTTTCACATCATCTTTGCTTGAATATGTAAACTGGTAAGGCCTCAAACAATGTGCAAGTGCTAAAACTTTTGTCACGTAGCTTCACTTGCTCATGTGACAATTTTATCAACTACTGTACAGCCCAAGCATCATTCACACTGAACCCAGGCTGTACTAAACTGTAGTTGCCAGGTTGATGTCACAAATTGGTTGAAATTTGTATGATGTGTTGATTTTTTTAGGTGTTTCCTTAAAGACCTGGCAACTTGTGAACAATGCATTACTCATATAAGAAGGTTTGGGTTATACAAATTAAAGAAAAAACAAGAGTGTTTATGGGAATGTGTGCACGTGTGCATTTGAATTTGAAGAGGAAAAAGAGAGAATGTGGGTTTAAATTTCCTCATCACATTGATGAGAAGATAACTGTGCTGTTTTTACTTTTGACACACAAATGTTTACTCAGTTTATTTTGCTGTTGGAAGACCACCAGATGTAAAACTCAGGTAAGATCTTGTTTCTCCTGATAATAAATCTATTGATGAACTGCCAGCAGTACAACATTTTGTGGTGCTTTTGTCTTATTTCTGAGAAATTCAGTTTATGCTGTCAACAATATAATGGATAGTCAATGATTGTGACATGCTGTTAAATAATATGACTGAATCAAACAGTATATTATTAAAAAATTATAATTGACAACATATCATTAATAAGTAGTCAATTTAATGCATTCAAAATAATGCAATGTTTTTTAAACTTGTAAGTTAACATGGTGAAGTAATGAAGAACTGTATTGTGGCTGACAGCCCTTTAACTACTTCAGATAAATAATGCACACATTCATACAATTAGAATTAAGCATTCAACAGCCCCATTTACCAAAAATCTTATTTACACATTTCCCGGATTAACACAATTAAATGTGTAAGTAAGAACTTATTTTTGTGCGGTTTCCACAGTATTTAGATTGTGTTTGTAGCTGTGGCTTTATTCTTGCTTCTAAAGCTAAATGTTTTTGTTTCATTGCCTGATATATGTTTAATAAGAGCTAAAAAGGCTCTTGTTCTATATGAGCAAGAGTCAGTTTGTTACTCTAATGCAATCTTTTGTCTCTAAAGAAACTCAGTCACTGACTTTGGATGAAATAGAAAGACACTGGTCTCTCAAAAATGTTGCCAACCTCTTTTAAAAGTAAGTGTGTTTTCTTGTTATTCAAGAGTAATTAATACTGATATAGATGGTTTCAGCAACAACAACATAAACAAACGGCTTTTGTGGCCCAAACTTAAAGTCCTAATAAAATCAAAACTGGTAATTCTTATTTTTTAATGGAATATTGCAAAGTTTATTTGTCATTAATTTTCCGGAGTTATGTGCCTCCAAAAAAAAAAATTAATCTGAAAATGTACTTCTGCCCTCTTATGGCGATCATTATCTGATGACATCACCTTGTTGTAGCAGCGTCCATTAAACCTGTCCCCATTTACCTGGCTACCAAACCTCTCTTCGCACCACAGTGATCCATGCACACCGACTCCCCTTATCTTTAGGAAACCAAAACATTTATCTTTTTGACAAGGTAACTGTTCCAAACACAGACCGGAAGTTAACTTTGGGCAAGACGCTTAACCGTGTGCACAGCAAAATCCCCAGTGTTAAATTAACACTGCTCGATGTTTATATAATCCACACCAAGATTGGCGTTAAAAAAACACTAAATCAGTGTTAAAGTTAATAAGATAATGAAGTGATTGAGTCATTAATAGTGAACACCTGATGGTCATTCCGTGTCAAATCAACCCAATTTTGGAATTGTTCCTGTCTTAAAATTTTTATTTTGTTGACTCTTTTTCTGGAGAAAGTAATACTAAAATGAGGAAGAAAGCCAAAATATTAAAAGCAATAGATAAAATGCCTAGAGTATAATGAACACTATCATCATCTCTGTTTGAAAACTAAAATTACAACTTGCTTCCAGAGTTACATGGATGATAGGTTTAACTTCTAAAGAACTGCTGTAAATCTGGTTAATAAAGTAAGTCACCATTGCTCCGATTAGTGTTTCCTTTAGTTGGGTACTTGGGTCTTGAAGTTTAGGGATAATTTTCTTCTGCTCATTGTGGCAGTGTGTTTATAAAACACATCTGTTAAAGCAGAGGAAGATGAGAGAAATGAAGTCTGTATCTGTTACTATGTTAATTGGTATGAAAGTATAAGTCTTGGGATTCAATGATATCATAAAAAAGTTATCACTGCATATAAGTGTTTAATTTATGTTCTGCCAACCCTGTGAAGCTCCCATGAAATCCAGCAGTGCTGTAAAAGTCCACATACCCTGAAGAGTTAAATATTGTTTACCCCAATCTAATCTGTAGTGTTAGTCAGACACACTGAGACATCAACAATCAGCCTATAAAACACAATCATGGTGACAAACAACAACAAAGCTTCATGCCGCAATGCATGCTGGGTACCAGGATTGTTGAAAACTCATTCATAAATCCCATCATGCATTGCAACATGACAAAAATTGACAGAAATCATGAAGTCTCTCTTAAGCAAATAACAACAACAAGAACAACAAAAAAAAAAACACTGAAGCATGATGACAGTCTTATTCAATACAATGTCATTTGCATAGAGCTTTTTTATATGCCTGTCTCTTCGTAATTAATTTGTGACCAAATGTTTCAATAATTTGTAGAGTAGAAAATAATGAAAATAAACAATCTGAGAAGGTTTGGAAGGGCTTCCCTCTACATGAAGCAATGAACAAGTGGTTTTACTATAACATTGTTGCTGTTGCTAAAAGAGGAGATTTAGATTAATGAGGGTCAAGGGACAAATGCCTAACTAAAGGAAACACTAATCACAGTAATGGTGACTTCAAATGAACTCATAACAAACACAAACTTAAGATTTAATGTGATACATTTTGTGATAAATGTCTATTTTACTTGTGAGACATCACGTCAGAAAGAAGATTTGTCTACTAAATCACGCGTGTGGATGCTGGAATAGTTGAGCACTTTTTTTGTATTTTGTTCTGACAGCTGTTTAGAAGTCAAACTTATCCATTAAGAAAATAACTTTGCAAGTTATCATTTTATTTTTCAAACAGAGATGCTGATAGAGAGGCAAACGTAAAAGATTGCAGCTTTTGGAGGCATACACCCAACCGTATTCATCTATTGCATTTAATAATTTGTCTTTCTTTATTATTTTAGTATTTTCTCCAGAAAACGAGTCATCAAAATAAAAATTTAGAGACAGGAAAATGTCCAAAATGTAATTGATTTGAATTACCAGCAGGTGTTCACCATTAATGTCTTAATCATCACTTCATTATCTCATTAACTTTAACACTGATTCAGAGTTATATTTTTAACACCAGTCTTTTTTAACACCAATCTTGGTGTGGATTATATAAACACCAAATAGTGTTGATTTAACACTGGTAGAGTTAATTTAACACTGGGGATTTTCCTGTGTGTGCATCAGATGAAACCATCTATATAGCAAAAACCTTCTTTAAGAAATGTGTGTGCAGACCAAGGTTTTTCTGAATATAATTTACATCAGTGATCAGTGATATCATACATCAATCTGCTTAACTCTTTCTCGTTATCTCGTCAATTAAGAGAAAACGCTTCCCTGCCAATGACGAGTATTTCCGTCTTTCCGCTATTATCCTTTAATTTGTTGTTTTGATTTTAGATTTGCCCTGCAAACAAGCCTATGATGGCCCATTATGGGCATAGCTTTAGGGCCCCATAACGTTGGCCCCTTAGCGCTGGCCCTGCATGGGCAGCCCTCACTTAGCCCCCAGGAAGCCCTTATACAGAAAAATACCCAGAATTAAATAAACACTGCTGGATGTATATATTGTCCCAATCTTAAAGAGTGTTAAAAAGTAACACTGAAGCAGAAGGAAAAGCTCTGTTATCCTTTCTCACCATCTCTGTCTGAAACCTAAAATTTTATTTTACATCTTACTTGTAGAGTCATTTTGCCATAAAGAAGGCAAAATGCCATTTTAGGCTTTTATGATTCAAGAAACATACAAATTCAAGATTTTTTATTTTTTTGATAAAAATAAACTAAGTTTTAGGTTTTGAATGCAGAAAGAATGTAATGTCTTTATTTTTGTTACTTTTAGTTATGTTTTATTGTTAAAAAAAAAAAAAACAAGAAAAGATTTCATTTCCTGTGTTAATATGAAAACCTGAAATATTTTAATATGTTATACTTCAATAAATAAAGAAAATTTAATATACAAAACTATTTATTTTGATTATAGTTAAAAAATAGTATAATAGGTCATATTTTCTGATTTCCATAGCATGTGTTTAAATTCCTTAAGTGACATATCAACCATTTGATACACTGATCACAATAATGGTGACTTTAATAAAACAGCCAACTTCTAAATCGAAGTTAAGAAAATGACTCTATAACTAAGAAAAATGTAAAATGCAATTTTAGGTTTCAGACAGAGATGGTGAGAAAGAGGATAACAGAGCTTTGAATTCTGCTTCAGTGTTACGTTTTAACACTCTGTAAGATTGGGACAATATATACATCCAGTGTTTTTTTAACTTATGAGGGCTGCCCATGCAGGGCCAGAGCTAAATGGCCAATGTTTTGCCAACTAGCAAACCAGCACAGGGCCCTTAGGCTAGCCCTAAGTGGGCCCATGAAGGGCCATCGTAGGCTTGCTTGCAGGGTGTTGTCTTATTTTGAGCTTCTTAGCCACCGTAATATGATTTAAAACTATTTTCAATACAATACAAGTGCTCAACTATTCCAGCATGCTCACACATGATTTATGCATTATTAATTTTGTTTATATTTTATTTCAGATTTTATTAAGGCTCTGTTGACCATCATCTCTGTTATGCAATGTAAGTGGGAACCAGTTGTGTTTGCTTGTTGATTGTGCAAGTGAGATATTTGTCTAGTACAGAAACCACACTTGAAATGTGACCTCTGCATTTAACCTATGCCAGTGAGAGCAGATTGTGAATAAACTGCAGCGCCCGGTGAGCAATTGGGGTTAATGTGCCTTGCTCGAGGGCACCACAGGTCGCACCTTGGTGGCCATAAGACTCAAACTGGTGGCTTTTGGGTTACAGTAATTATTAGAGATACAGAAACAAAAAATATAAAAAAATAACCCCCCTGCACGTTGTGCCGCATTATCACCTTAATTGAGCGGCCCATCGTCATTTATTCCTTATGTAACATATATTAGCAACCAATGATTTCCAATTAGACAAATGTAAAATGCACTTATAACATCATTCAATATATGGGGTATGTAAAACTCTCAGATGTACCCCTCTCATCACATTGTGTCTTTCACTTAATTTAAATGAATAAACAAACACAATACAAATGTGCCCTCATGACAAACATTCGTTGATATGCAGTACCAATTTTGTAGCATGCAGATTTTTTTTCAGCTTTTGACATTGTTTGTATATATAACAAATGTATATATCACTATAACAAAGTAATTTTGCTACAAAAAATTTGTATTTGTTTGATCATGTGATCTTCATATGATGCTCCGTGTACACTTGAACAGCATTAATTAAGCTATTGAAAGAAAAAGTCTTAATTTTATTTGACCGTATTTTAAACCATGAGCACCGTTCACTACGGAAAGTCTATGATATAAAAATATTTAAAACTATTCAGCCTGATTTTATTTACACAATAAACCACACATGCATCTGCACATTTAAATTTTTTCATAATGTTTTTATTAAACAGATGATCTTTCTGCTGACCCCTGCAACAACTACACTGTGCAGGACAATGCTTGGAGAGCCACCAACTATATCCCCTCCTCCTACATGTCTGACACCTCTGTCAGTTGGGCTGGCTGGTATCGACTTTACCTTAATGGCCAAAACGTTCGAATGCCAGAAACATGTGTTCTTAATGCAAGGTGTGGTACTTATATCCCACTGTGGCTAAGAGGTGGACACCCAAAACCTGAGGATGGAGTGGTCACCAGAGATGTTTGTGGTCATGAGAGCTATTACTGCTGCTTATATCAGTCATTTCCCATTAGAGTCAAAGCCTGCACAGGTGGTTATTATGTCTATGAGTTTGTTAAACCAACTAGATCCGAAATGGCATACTGTGCAGGTAATTATATTTCAATCTGTTTATTTGAACATTTGATATTTGTTATAAGATATTTGTGGCTTTGTTCATTAACAAAACTTCATCAAACTTTTCAGATGCTAGCAGTGTTAACTTCATCAACACATCAACAATCGGTTCAACAGGTACAGTAATGTAAAGTGTTTTGTTGTCTATTGTGGTGTGTGAGGGTTATGCAGTAAAACAAGGGCTTGACATGAAATTTTTTCCAGCTCCAGTTTTCCAAAGTTACTAGCCAGTCAACATTTTTACTCTTATGTTGTTGTGAAAGTAGGTTTTGTATGATTAAAGTTGCGTTAACTCAAATTTACTTGAGCTTGAACCTTTGATAGCACTGTAAAAAATTGTGCCGTTAAATAACAGTAATCAACTGGCAGCTTGGTTGCCAGCAAGATAATGTTATTTTACGGTTCTGCCTCTGTTAAAATACAGTTCTACTTCCGTTAATTTACAGCTCTCCTATTTTAACAGTATGTTAATGTTATAATGCCCTGAAAGCAACTCATTTCATTTAGGAAACCAATTGCCTGATCCATTCAAGTTTATAAATATATATATTTACATGGTGGTGTTAGTATTGTGAACTTAATTAATTTGAGTCCACTGAAAACAAATATTACTTCTAAAATTGAACTGCAAACATTTAAACTTTCACTCAAATCTCATGTAGTTCACCATGAGGAAACTACACAGTTACTGCTTTAAAATAAAACAACAGGCAGCATAACATCAATGATCTACTGCCCATCCTTGACCTAAACAACCACACTACTCTTCAGCACAATGGTAACCCAAAAACTGAGTCAAATCCTGACAAAACAAAACATTAAACACTAAGAGATATCTCACATTATCATCTTGTGTAAATCCCCTGAACAGTTTTTAAGTTCACATGATTTAAAAAACAAAATACAAGGACTTTTCTCTAATGTCTGTGTGAAATTAACATATTTCTGTATGCAAATTTGATTGTTAAGTTTTCTGTTTTTTAACAGCACATTCTGTTAAATAACAGTAATCAACTGGCAGCTTGGTTGCCAGCAAGATAATGTTTTTTTACGGTCTCCTTCGGACTGTTAAAAAACATTAGCATTCTGTGTTTTTATATCTTACATATTTAACCCTTTAAACCCCATTGCAAAATCCTTGGTGTCAAAAGAACACTGCTTAATGTGTCCACACTACAAAGAGTAAAAGAAACAGACCCGATGTTGACGTTAATGAGATAATGAAGTGATGATTGAGTGATTAATGATGAACAGCTGCTGTTAACAAACACAATCACTGAATGAAAGATGAATAAGAACCAAATAAAAGAGAAAACAAGCAGAAACTCAACTTACAGACTTAGATGAGACTCAAACTTACTCAGATTTTCTAAGATCTCACAAGAAGATCATCAAACAACTCCACAAACAGCATTACCATCTTCACTTATTACAAACCAGTTAGATTTTATTTTATATGTACATTAGCTCTTACTGAGAAATAAATCATACGGTGGGGTTTCCTAAACAGGTATTATCTTAAACCAGGAATAGTTTAATTAGGAAATTTAACAAGTTTTAACAAACATGCCTAACTAAAAACATTACTTGTGCATTTTCAGGCGAAACAAAGGGCACTGATGTATTTTAAGATATGTCAGTGCAAGTTGTTTTGAGTTTGGACAGCTCTAGTCTAATAGTCTAATCCCTAAATAATAGTTACCATTCTCGTGATCAGTGTTTACTTTAGTAGGACTCTTGATCCTTGGGTTTGCCCTTTGGTGTTATATTTATTCATGCTTATCAATGTGATTTGAAAGACATTGAATATGGCAAAAAAGTATAAATAAAGTATTATCACTAACTAATGACTGTTATGGTGTAAGTCTCATGAGTCAAAAGTAATTTACTGATTTATACAGAAGCTCATAAGTGATTAGATGGGTGGCAAGCCCTTATAGTAGTCTTATAATGTGACAGAAACTGAGTGTTGAGGTAGCCAGAGGAATCTTAAAAACATTGGGATTAAATTAAATTAAAAAACATGAGCAAACTACACTAGTGATGGTCGTTTTCGAAGCACTGCTTCATGAGGCTTCGAAACATTTACGAATCTTTTGTTTCGAATCAGTGGTTCGGAGCTTGTTTCAAACTGGCCAAAGTCACGTGATTTTAGCAAACGAGGCTTCATTACGTCATAACTGTTTCGAAACGTTTCGAAAATCCGATGGTTCACCACTAGGGGGAGTTGATCACATGACCAGTGTCTAATAAGTTTAGGTGAACTCGGGTCAGTTTTATTATGAAAGTTCATTAAACATTTATCCTTCTGACTAATAACACTGCCATGTTGTCTACTTTTTGTTTATAGACAGATTTAATGACAAAAATGTGCATAATTAAAAGGGTAGTTAGTTTTATTCATGTGTTTGCCCTAAATAAAACTAAAAACACATTATACACTTTTAACTATGTCTTAATTTAATTAAATAATTTTTTTAACATATTTTAATAAAAATCTTGCTATTATTTTGTAAATAAAGTGTAAAATGTGTGGACAGATCTGCTTTTACACTGTTTTGACCAGCAGGGGTTGCCAGCGTGTGTGGGTTTCGAACTGCTTCGAAAAACTGAATCAATTTTCGAAGCAATTGGTTCAATTGATTCTCGTTTCTCCCATCACTAAACTACACACACAGACATCAAGAATCAGGCTATGAATCTCAACAATGGTGACTATCAAATGAAAAGCTTAATGCTGCAATGCATGCTGGGTATCAGCATAGTACAAAACTAATTAGGCCGATGAACTGTTTTTCCATTTTCTTTTGTCACCCTAGTTGAGAATCATAGGCTGATTCTTGATGTCTGTGAGTGTCATCTGAGGACTGTTTTCAAGTTTGCAAAAATACATTTGTAGGCAACTCTGTCAAGCTATCAGATTACTGTTATACTAATAATTCATGTAATGATTCTGATTCAAATATATAAATACTTATTCATAAACAGTCCTAGGAACTACTAATTTTTATGATTAAGCTTCATAAGGCTGGTAAGACAAACTACTGATCAATAATCAGACATCCAGTGATGGGAATAACGGCGTTATAAGTAATTGGCGTTAGTAACTGCGTTATTTTTTTCAGTAACGAGTAATCAAATAAATTACTGTGTCCCCCGTTATAACGCCGTTATCGTTACTGACATTAAAATGCGGCGCGTTAATAAAATTGATCTTACTGTAGTGAATAGTGATTTTCAGCCGCGTATGCTCACTCTCTCAGCCAAACACTGTTTTTCTCTTGTGTGTGTTGTGAGAAACATAACGGATGGTGATTGGCTTAATTTCCATCGGTAGCCAACCAGAGGCAGAGTTCACAAAAAGGCCCGCCCACATGCGCAGTCGAAGTCCGAGGAGCGAGCAGCAGTGTTAAAAAGTCTGAGAAACTTGGTCACTTTGTCGCTAGATTTAGCAACTTTCTATCACTTTAGCGACTTTATAGGACAAATCTAGCTATCTTTTCTGGCGTGGTTGGAGACTTTTGTAGACTGATATGAAAATACGCGTCGTTTTCTCTTCTCAACGAGCAGCGGTGCTGCTGCTGACTGTGCCCCATCTCAAAGCGAGTAGCATCTGCCTGCACAAGCGGAGGCTGCAGTTTCGGGACCGCAGTCATAGGACCGCAGTTATAGGACCCTAGGTTTTTAGTGGCAACACCACCTAGCGAACTAGAGGACCAACAAAGATGGATGACAAGCAGAGTGTGAGTATCAAGTGTGAATCAATTTTTATTTGAACATTAAATACAGTCGTGATGCATTTCATTGGAAAGTTAACATAGCCGATTAACATAGTGATTGTCAGAGGTGGGACCTTCAAGTCAAAATCAAGTCTCTCAAGTCATTAATCCCAAGTCATCAAAGAGTTAAATTTCATGAGATAATTGATTAATTATATGGTGATTGTGCATTAATGATGAACACCTGTTGTTAACAATCAACATCA
Organism: Paramisgurnus dabryanus; assembly: GCF_030506205.2. NCBI lineage: Eukaryota > Metazoa > Chordata > Actinopteri > Cypriniformes > Cobitidae > Paramisgurnus > Paramisgurnus dabryanus. The sequence goes on along the minus strand of NC_133340.1, from coordinate 21,249,400 downwards.
CTGAAGAAAAGAGAAACACAAGAACTACAACTAACTTCAGCCACAGCTGTAGAAGGAATTAACAGAAAAAAACAACAACACAATACCACCATAAGTATGGTCAAGGTTTGCTTTAGTTGGTCTCTTGACCCTTTTACTAATTTAAAGTAATTTGTTTTTAAGCAACTGCAGTATTATTTTACAGCAAACATTTGTGCATTGCTGAAGCAAACTGCACAAAGTCACCATGATGGTGATCATTGGTTGTTTTAGTAGGACTGTTCACCCTTGAGATTTTGCTTGCTAAGTTTTTCCCTGGTTACATTACTTTGTGTGTATAGAACACATTTGTTATAGTAATGTAAAATTAGTTCAATTTTGTGGTGGTTGGAACATAATAAAAAACATTGTCTAATTTATTGATTTACTCATAAAAATGTATTTTCTTTCAATAATGTGTATGAGATACAGTGTTTTCGCAGCAGTTTGTCATAAAGGATTTTTAGAAACCATGGGCAAAAATTAACCGCTGTGTATTTGGGACACAAAAACATCATGAATCAGAGTACAAATCTCAACAATGGTGACAAAGAAAATTGTAAAAAGTTCATTATTTGTCCATGCTGCAGTGCATGCTGGGAGTCCTGAATGAGATGTGTAATTCATTAATACCCAGCATGCACTGCAGTTTTTCATTTAATTGTCACCATGGTTGAGATTCGTACTCTGATTCTTGATGTTTGTACGTCCCAAATATACAGCGGTTAGTTTTTGCCCATGGTTTCTAAAAATCCTTGATGACAAACTGCTGCGAAAGCACTGTATCTCATACACATTATTGAAAGAAATTTTTTTTTATGAGTAAATCAATTAATTAGATGATTATCTTTTTTATTATGTACTAACCACCACAAAATTGAATTAATTTTACATTACTATAACAAATGTGTTTTATACACACAAAGTAATGCAACCAGGAAAAAACTTAGCAAGCAAAAACTCAAGGGTGAACAGTCCTACTAGAACAAACAATGATCACCATCATGGTGACTTTGTGCAGTTTGCTTCAGCAATGCACAAATGTTTGCTGTAAAAGAATACTGCAGTTGCTTAAAAACAAATTACTTTAAATTAGTAAAAGGGTCAAGAGACCAACTAAAGCAAACCTTGACCATACTTATGGTGGTATTGTGTTGTTGTTTTTTTCTGTTAATTCCTTCTACAGCTGTGGCTGAAGTTAGTTGTAGTTCTTGTGTTTCTCTTTTCTTCAGTGATGTTGATTGTTAACAACAGGTGTTCATCATTAATGCACAATCACCATATAATTAATCAATTATCTCATGAAATTTAACTCTTTGATGACTTGGGATTAATGACTTGAGAGACTTGATTTTGACTTGAAGGTCCCACCTCTGGTGATTGTGATTTTCTAAATAGTCTTGCATATCCATCATACGTAATATGGCAAGGCACGTTTATTTGTGTAGCACATTTCATACACAGAGGTCATTCAACGTGTTTTTTATAGAATAATGCTGTAAATAACTTGTTAGCACATTCGTTTAATTAAACTGTTGCATAAAAGCTTGTGTTGACTTAGTGACAGTACAAGAAAACTGCATTACGCTGGTTGTAAAAACTTGTTAGTTAGTTACTCGTTTTTTTTTTTTTTTTTTTTTTTAGTTAAAATAATATAAATATGTTTTAACTGTCACATGATCACAGTCAGCCTTTTTGACGTTACCACACAATACATGTTATGAATATGTCTCTTCATTTAGATGTGGTTTTAATGTTGATTGAGACATGTGACATTTTTATAGTCAGACATAACAGTAGGCCATCATAATAATTGACTTTTAAAATACCACGTGTTAGATTGTGTCATGTACTGTGTACTGTACTGTACTGTGTACCACTTTTTAACAGCATTTTTGTTAATCAGTGATTATGTTCTTTATGTACTATTTCAGTGAAGTGGAGGAATTTAATCGAATCATAGACAAACAATTGGAAAAAAAAGAGGGGATAGCATCCAGTTGCTGCTGCATACATCACAATGTGTGCTTTAAATATTTAATATTTATATTTATCTATCTCTTTCTATCATTATTTTTTATCTGCTCAGATGTGCTTTATTGACATGAATGTTTCAAGAACCTTTGATCCTGTAATGAACACTATGCAATACTAATATGAACATTACTTGGTATGAAGATTGATATAATTTTTTACCGTATATAATGTGTGTGCTCTGTGGTGACTAAAATCTTTAAAGTTTGAAATCAAAAATTAAGGAGTTGTTGAAAATGTTCAACTAAATGTTCCTGGTTTCATTCATTTCTTTATCTTTCTCTCACTTAGGAGTCAGTGAAGACGTTGTCCATGCAGTTCTTATGTTGTTCACATCATTAACAAATTTGGGTAACACTTTACAATAAGGTTAATTAGTTAACTACATTAATTGCATGGACTAATAATAAACTGCACTTATACAGCATTTATTAATATTTGTTAATGTTAATTTCAACAATTAGTAATACTTGATAGTTGGTTAATGAATTGTGAACTAACATGAATAAACAATTAAACGCTTTATTTAGCTTAATTAAAGATTAAGGTTAATAAATACTGTAACAAATGTTTTGCTTATGGTTTGTTCATGTTAGTTAATACATTAACTAATGTTAACTAATGAACCTTATTGTAAAGTGTTACACTATTTTTTTTGTGTGTGTTAAATATCAACTGTTGCAATATATAGTTTTATAAATACACAAATTTTAAATCTACCCCCAGAGTCATCCTTGTGTATTCCCTCTGTACTTGAATATGTGATTGACTAAAAAGGCTAAAGTACACGATTCCTTGTTTATTTTACTCGATGAGTTATTAAATAATGCAACGTAGAGCCAATAATTACTTAACATTCCTAAAAATCAGATTTAATTTCAATAAAGAAAGCAGTATTTGGGTGTAATAAACCTTTAAAAACATCTAAAACTTTAAAAGTAGTTTAAATTGGGTGAAAATATGCATTTGTGGCACTTTTTTCGAGTAGCATCTGCATGCCTGCACCACCAGAGGCTACAGTTTCGCTAGATGGAGCTGTTAAAAAAACGAGGGTCCTAAAACTGCGGTCCTGAAACTGCGGTCCTGAAACTGCAGCCTCTGCTTGTGCAGACAGATAATGTTGCTCAAAGCACTGACATGCAGCCCGGTCATCGCGCATCAATCACTCCGAAAACACCGGCGACAGGGCGATGGCAAGTACAACAAGCTCAAAGGTAGCGGTCGCAAACACGAAGTATAAAGCACTACTTATCCATTGTTGAGGTGAAAGGCAATAATGTTTGTGTAATGTGCAACTTATGCCCATGAAGAAAAAGTCTCTCCACGTCTGTGGCAAGTAATTCTGATCTAATAAAGCACCTCACATCGTCACATGCTGCCACAAAATAAGTGATTTCTCTTTAGTATCCATTTTAGTCATTTAACGTATTTAATTTTGTAAGGGGAATTCAAGTTATTTGAAATATTTTTTTTTTTTTTTAAGTAACGCAGTAATTACTTTTCCTGGTAATTAATTACTTTTATAATAATGTAACGCAGTTACTAACTCAGTTATTATTTGTGAGAAGTAATTAGTAAGTATAACTAATTACTTTTTTAAAGTAACGTTCCCAACACTGCAGACATCCGACCTCACAAGTGTCTATCATCTCTTGGTTTTCTTTGCCATAACAAACATGCATCATAAAGACACAGTTATAGCAACCAGACTGTAAACCAAGTCAAGAGCCCAACTAATGAAAACAGTGATGGTGACTTTAAAGAAAATGCTTGTAAAGTCTAGTAAACACCTGTTTGTTCTCAGTAAGAACTGTTGTAGATGTATAACAGAAATAAAGTCAAAGTGGTTTATAAGTGAAGATGGTAATGGTGTTTGTGTAAATGTTTAATTCTCCTCTGGTGATATATGGAGAGATTTAATGTGTTGTGTTATTTTCAGTTGATGTTCATCTAAGTCTTTGTGTCTGTAAATGTTTCTGCTCATCTCTTCTCTTTTTTTGTTTATCTTTTCTTCATTGATTCTGTTTATTAGCAGCAGGTGTCCATCATTGGTCCGTGTAACGCTTTTCAGTTCTTTTTTCAATTTGCACCATCAAAATTAATCAAATGAAAAATTGGTTTCAAACTTTCATTTTTCAATTTTCATGAGTACTTTATAAACGGAAAATTGTCTCTCGGTTTAATTTTCAATTCTAAGTGTTTAGGTTGTTGCTTTGGAATTTCAGGTTTTGGAACAAACAGAAAAATGACGGCTTGTTCTAATTTTCCATTTCTGTGTTTGCGCTTGCGGCTGGAACGTACCATTATCGCCGGGGGTGGAGTGTAGTCTACAGCCGGTCAAGGACCCACAGCGCTATCGCGTTAAATCTCACCATATTTATCTCCTCTATGTATATTACACATTTATTAAATATATTTTGAATAACAATAATGCCTGTAAACATTTATCTATCGGACCTCGGTTGCCGTTTTGGTTTTTATCAGTAGATGGCGATGTAACGACCTGGCAGTAAGTGCATGCACTCAAGACGTGATGGATAAACCTGTATCTGCCGCAGTTCAGCCTGCATAATGGCTCGAAAATTTTAATCATGTTACCCCGATATATTACGAGGTAGCGAGTCAGGTTTGTCACCTGAAAGTTGCCGTTTCGAGTCTCACGGGCGGCCGCTTGTGCAAGGCACCTTCCATTGCTCCCCGGGGGCTGGGCGCCCACTGCTCCGGGTGTGTGTTCATAACTGGCAGTGCGTGTGTTGCTTACTTACTGGATGCATTCCATACTTTAAACCATGTCACTTTTGTTTTCCTTTTTAAAAAACTTTATTAGGGTATGAGCCGCGAATGCCCACCGCGTGACGCCTGCCCTGTTATATTGGCTCATTTACTAGCCATATTAATATTTGAGATATCCACAGTGTATCCATTCCCAGCTCTTCTACCAGCTAACAGATCACACCTACAATTTGAATAAATTGCAAAAAAATTATAAAGTGAGATTATTTCTTTATTTTAAATGTATTGAAAACATTACACATTCAATTCCAAAACAAAGCATTAACAACTTAGAGGTGGTTTCCCGGACAGGGCTTATCCTAGTCCCAGACTGAAATGCATGTTTGAGCTGCCTTAATTTAAAACATTATCGACAGTTCCTGTCAATTTTTAGGTTTGTGTCAGAAACTGCATTTGTAATGTCACCCCACAAGTTTTTAATGGTGCAGAGAGATCAGAGGATTGAGTTGGCCACTTTATAATCTTAATCCTTTTTGTCTGGAACCAGATTTTGCCCTCTTGCTTTTGTGTTTGTTGTCTTGTTGACACCCATTTTAGGGGCATTCCTCTTCGGCAAAGGGCAACATAATCTCTTCAAGTATTCTACTGTAGTCAAACTGATCCATGTTCCCTGGTATTTGATAAATAGTCCCAACACGGCAGTATGAAAAACATCCCAATCCCATGACTTTTACACCGCCATGCTACACTGTACTGTGGCTTGAATTCAGTACGGTTCTGTAAAGAGCCCAAAAAGAAAGATTTTAATCTTATCAGGCCACAAAATGTTACACTACACTGTAAAAAATTGCTGTTAAAAAACAGCCAAATTTAACAGTATGATTCTGTTTTTTAACAAAAACAGAAGTATACTGTTAAATTCTGCATTCTGTAAAAAAAACAGTTTTCAGAATAATGTGAATTTACGGCCCTGAGAGTCCACCGTTAAAGACTGCGTCCCAAATCACACCCTACACCCTCATTCACTATTCCCTACATTAGTTTCCTAATGAAACACCTGAAATCAAGTCAATGAGTTCAGATACTGAAGCATTAATGATGGACACCTGCTGCTAATAAACAGCATCACTGAAGAAAAGAGAAATAAAAAAAGAGAAGAGATGAGCAGAAACACTTACAGACACAAAGACTTAGATGAACATCAACTGAAAATAACACAACACATTAAATCTCTCCATATATCACCAGAGGAGAATTAAACATTTCCACAAACACCATTACCATCTTCACTTATAAACCACTTTGACTTTATTTCTGTTATACATTTACAAAAGTTCTTACTGAGAACAAACAGGTGTTTACAAGACTTTACAAGCATTTTCTTTAAAGTCACCATTATTGTGATCACTGGTTTCATTAGTTGGGCTCTTGACTTGGTTCACAGTCGGGTTGCTACAACTGTGCCTTTATGATGCATGTTTGTTATGGCAAAGAAAACCAAGGGATGATAGCATCTTGTGAGGTTGGATGTCTGATTATTGATTAGTAGTTTGTCTAACCAGCCTTATGAAGCTTAATCATAACAATTATTAGTACTTAGGGATGTTTATGACTAAGTAATTATATATTTGAAACAGAATCATTACAACAATTGTTAGTATAACAGTAATCTGATATCTTGACAGAATTGTATACATATGGACTTTGGTGAACGTGAAACCCTAGTCCTCAGCTGACACACACAGACATCAAGAATCAGCCTATGATTCTCAACTATGGTGACAAAAGAAAATGGGAAAACAGTTCATCTGCATAATTTATTCATGTTGCAATGCATGCTGGGAGTCATGAATGAGTTTTGTACTATGCTGATACCCAGCATGCATTGCAGCATGAAGCTTTTCATTTGATAGTCACCATTGTTGAGATTCATAGCCTGATTCTTGATGTCTGTGTGTGTAATTTGCTTGTGTTTTTTATTTCATTTATTCCCAATGTTTTTAACTTTCCTCTGGCTACCTCAACACTCAGTTTCTGTCACATTATAAGACTACTACAAGTAGTGATGGGATTTATGGCTCTTTCAGGGGATCCGGATCTTGGCGATCCGTTCCTTTCAAAGAGCCGTTCAAAAGAACGGCTCATTTGGCTCTTTTTAAATATTTAGTCAGTTTTAAGAAGCCAGCTTGGGGGCATCTCAGTTTATCCTGTAAAACTGTAAATAATCACTGGGAGGAATGATGAGGTTAGATTTGTAGTCAAATCATTAAAACTCAGATATCACACACCAATATCTGAGTTTGAATTATTCTGAAATATTGATCATTACCTCATTTGTCGTGTGTAGACTATATTCCATAGGGTTTCACAACATTAGACAGTGACATCACTATTTTGGATTTATCTTTAGTACAAAGTGTAAAGCTACGTTGTCTTATGTTATTCATACAATACCTGCTCACAAATAAATATCAAAACAAAGCCTGCTATAGCTATTACTACAAACACTTCCACAATTTAGAATAAATAAAATGGAAATGTCTACATACAGTCCAATATTACTATATTACTAATGTAAACTTTGCAAATAGGACATCAGCCCCTTCAAGTCTTAAATGAACAACCCCTCCGCTGGGTGCGCCCCTCCCCCTATAACTGTTCTGTCTCGCGGAGGAGCTAATTTGTGTGCATCTGTGTGAAACACGCATAGGAAAAAAGAACGACAGAAAGAACGGCTCCCCTCCAGCCGCGACTCGGCTCCCATCGTTCATGTTTGTGAGCCGTTCAAAAGAATCGGTTCGTTCGCGAACGTCACAACTCTAACTACAAGGAGTTTCGTACCATCTAACCACTTATGAGCTTCTGTTTAAAGTCAGTAAATTACTTTTAACTCATGACACTAACACCATAATGGTCATTAGTCAGTGATAATACTTTATTTATACTTTTTTGCCATATTCAATGTCTTTCAAATCACATTGATAAGCAAGAATAAATATAACACCAAAAGGCAAACCCAAGGATCAAGAGACCTACTAAAGCAAACACTGATCACGAGAATGGTAACTATTATTTAGTTATTAGACTATTAGAGACTAGAGCAGTCCAAACACAAAACAACTTGCACTGACATATTTTAAAATACATCAGTGGCCTTTGTTTCGCATGAAAATGCACAAGTCGTGTTTTTAGTTAGGCATGTTTGTTAAAACTTGTTATATTTCCTAATTAAACTATTCCTGGTTTACGATAATCCCTGTTTAGGAAACCACACCGTATGATTTATTTCTCAGTAAGAGCTAATGTACATTTAAAATAAAATCTAACTGGTTTGTAATAAATGAAGATGTTGATGCTGTTTGTGGAGTTGTTTGATTATCTTCTTGTGAGATCTTAGGAAATCTGAGTAAGTCTGAGTCTCTTCTAAGGCTATGTTTACACGTGGGCGGTTATTTTCATAAACGGACATTTCAACCTCTCCGGTTTCAAAAATAATATCGTGCACACATGTCAGTTTTCAGAAAAGTGTTTATTTACACGTACCCGTGCATATATGCCGTCAAGAGAAGCTCAAGCCCACGTAAGCCAATCACCGGCTGCGCTGGTGATGACGCGAACTGGTTCTTCATGTTGGAGAGAGGAGTTGTTGCAGTAGGTGATCGATGACGTCAAAGTACCGCGAGAGCGAGTTGAGGAATCATACGTAGAGGTCTAATTTCGAATCGCTCTCGCGGTACTTTGACATCATCCGTTGCAGCACCGCATGAAGTCAAACACGCGTAAAATTGCTGACCTCAGAGCACTCGTCTCTGTTCCTCTACATAATGGAGCAGCTGTATTTGCAAATACAAACACACGAAACGAGTTTGCACGAACATAAATGTGATCTTGGAATCGTTTAGAGTAGCAGTCACATGTAAACATGGGTCGCACTTTTGACGTAGGTGCGAGCTCTGGCGCATACTCTGTGACGTTGCCTGCTTAAACATCCGTTTGTCTCACTTTACATGCAACCGTGCAACCGAAGATTTTCAAGATCTCCACTCTGGCTGGAGTTCTTAGAAACAATCGGTTTCAGAGGCGAGTTCTCCGTTTGCGTGTAAACGAGGGGCACAAACGAAGGTAAATCTCTCAGTTTTTAAAAATAACCATGTACGTGTAAACAGAGCCTTAGTCGGTAAGTTGAGTTTTCTCTTTAATTCGGTTCTTGTTCATCTTTCATTCAGTGATTGTGTTTGTTAACAGCAGCTGTTCATCATTAATCACTCAATCATCACTTCATTATCTCATTATCTTCAACATTGGGTCTGTTTCTTTTACTTTTTGTAGTGTGGACACATTAAGCAGTGTTCTTTGACACCAAGGATTTTGCGATGGGGTTTAAAGGGTTAAATGTGTAAGATATAAAAACACAGAATGCTAATGTTTTTTAACAGTCCGAAGGAGACCGTAAAAAAACAGTATCTTGCTGGCAACCAAGCTTCCAGTTGATAACTGTTATTTAACAGAATGTGCTGTTAAAATACAGAAAACTTAACAGTCAAATTTGCATACAGAAATATGTTAATTTCACACAGACATTGGAGAAAAGTCCTTGTATTTTGTTTTTTAAATCATGTGAACTTAAAAACTGATCAGGGGATTTACACAAGATGATAATGTGAGAGATCTCTTAGTGTTTAATGTTTTGTTTTGTCAGGATTTGATTCAGTTTTTGGGTTACCATTGTGCTGAAGAGTAGTGTGGTTGTTTAGGTCAAGGATGGGCAGTAAATAATTGATGTTATGCTGCCTGTTGTTTTATTTTAAAGCAGTAATTGTGTAGTTTGCTCGTGATGAACTACATGAGATTTGTGTGAAAGTTTAAATGTTTGCAGTTCAATTTTAGAAGTAATTTTTGGGTTCAATGGACTCAAATGAATTAAGTTAATAATACTAACACCACCATATAAATATATATATTTATAAACTTGAATGGGTCAATTGGTTTCCTAAATGAAATGAGTTTCTTTCAGGGCATTATAACATTAACATACTGTTAAAATAGGGGAGCTGTAAATTAACGGAAGTAGAACTGTATTTTAACAGAGGCAGAACCGTAAATTAACATTATCTACAGCTGTATTCTATAGATAACACAAACAGTACCATGCTGTTAAAATAACAGTTGACTGCTGTAGGTAACAAAACAGTATCATGCTGTTTTTCCTAACAACAGTATCCCGCTGTAAATTAACAGTGCAATGCTGGCAACCACAGCTTCCAGCATAATACCGTTTTTTTACAGGGAAATTTTTTACAGTGTATTTTTCTTTGGGCCAGCTGATGTATTGATGTAATTCTATAGATGTCTTTTTTCAACAGTGGTGCTTTACTGGGGCTTCTTGCATCAGTGACTGTCACAAGATCATCATCTTTTATCTTTCTAAAGGTTTTCAACTTTTTAATCAAATTGCTCTGTTCCTCTGAGCAATGTTTGAAAAGACCCATTTTATTCAGAAATTCAGCAGCATATTATATATTTTATAACAATGGGCAAAACATTTGCCTTCTCTCTTTCTTAATAAAGGACAGAAAGAAGCTGTTTTCACAGGTTGAACTCATTTTAAACTTCATACTGCTATTATTTTGATCACACCACTTTCAATAAATGAATCTATAACTCAGAGCAAGTAATGTGGATATCATTACCAATGGCTCTATTTTTTTCTATAAATAATTTCCAGAAATATAACTACTACTAATAACAATAGTGGTTTATCAGGTTACTGATGTTGCACTGCTATTTTTTTAACACCACTGTTTATGATCATGCAGCATAAAATTCTAAAATGTTTGCAATTTATTCACCTTTATTAGTACACTACCATGTTTTTAACACCACTGTAGGTGTGATCCGTTAGCTGGTAGAAGAGCTGGGAATGGATACACTGTGGATATCTCAAATATGAATATGGCTAGTAAATGAGCCAATATAACAGGGCAGGCGTCACGGGGTGGGCATTTGCGGCTAATAACGTTTTTTAAAAAGGAAAACAAAAGTGAAAGTGACATGGTTTTCAAGTAAGGAATGCATCCAGTAAGTAGTCAACACACGCACTGCTAGTCATGACACCCGGAGCAGTGGGCACCCAGCGCCCGGGAAGCAATGGGTAAAGTGCCTTGCTCAATGGCACGTCCCAAGCGGCCGCCCGTGAGACTCGAAACGGCAACTTTCAGGTGACAAACCTGACTCGCTACCTCGTAATATATCGGGGTAACATGATTAAAATTTTCGAGCCATTATGCAGGCTGAACTGCGGCAGATACAGGTTTATCCATCACGTCTTGAGTGCATGCACTTACTGCCAGGTCGTTACATCGCCATCTACTGATAAAAACCAAAACGGCAACCGAGGTCCGATAGATAAATGTTTACAGGCATTATTGTTATTCAAAATATATTTAATACATGTGTAATATACATAGAGGAGATAAATATGGTGAGATTTAACGCGATAGCGCTGTGGGTCCGTGACCGGCTGTAGACTACACTCCACCCCCGGCGATAATGGTACGTTCCAGCCACAAGCGCAAACACAGAAATGGAAAATTAGAACAAGTCGTCATTTTTCTGTTTGTTCCAAAACCTGAAATTCTAAAGCAACAACCTAAACACTTAGAATTGAAAATTAAACTGAGAGACAATTTTCCGTTTGTAAAGTACTCATGAAAATTGAAAAATGAAACTTTGAAACCAATTTTTCATTTGATTCATTTTGATGGTGCAAATTGAAAAAAGAACTGAAAAGCGTTACACGGACCCATCATTAATGCTTCAGTATCTGAACTCATTGACTTGACTGCAGGTGGATCATTAGGAAACTAATGTAGGGAATAGTGAATGAGGGTGTAGGGTGTGATTTGGGACACAGTCTTAAACGGTGGACTCTCAGGGCTGTAAATTCACATTATTCTGAAAACTGTTTTTTTTTACAGAATGCAGAATTTAACAGTATACTTCTGTTTTTGTTAAAAAACAGAATCATACTGTTAAATTTGGCTGTTTTTTAACAGCAATTTTTTACAGTGTAGTCAGAGTTTATTTTGAATCTGTTTTTACATTGAGGCGTCCAGCCAGTTTATCGTGATTTAAAAATATTGGCATTACAGTGAAATATCATGCAGTCTCCCAGGAAGTAATTGTGCATTTAAATTACATCTAATAGCCGTCCAAACGCATTTATATCTGTTTTATAACTGAAAGGAAAACAGGAATTTACAATGTTTAGTAGATCTAAATGAAAAATATGTAAATTAAATGAATCTTTTAAAATACAGAGGTTCACTAGAGGAGCTGTGTTTTACTTGAATTGCTTTTTGTTCAATGAAGCTTTCTTTAGATATGTATGACTCTTAGTGATGGGAGAAACACTACTTAGAAGTTTTCAGAAACCATTGTTTTTATAACAGATTATCTTTCTGCAGACCCCTGCAACAACTACACTGTGCTGAATGATTCCAGAAGATCCACCAACTATTATTCTTCCTTGCCCATGTGTGACACCTCTGTCAACTGGGTCGGCTGGTATCGACTTTACCTTAATGGCCAGAGCACTCGAATGCCAGAAACATGTGTTGCAGTGAATAGATGTGGTACTTCTGCCCCACTGTGGCTAAATGATGGACACCCAAAACCTGAGGATGGAGTGGTGACCAGAGATGTTTGTGGTCACTGGAACAATGAATGCTGCAATTTTCAGTTAAATCCCATTAGAGTCAAAGCCTGCACAGGTGGTTATTATGTTTATGAGCTTGTTACACCAACTGGATGCAGTATGGCATACTGTGCAGGTAATTCAACTTTATTAAACCTAAAAGTCACAGACCAACCTATAAATAAATGAGCTGATCTGTAGTATTGAATAAATAATATATATGAGGCCATTTATTTCTGTTTATAAAGTAAAAACTGTGTTTAAAACGTACAGTTAAACAAGTAGTTCTCGTGGAAACCATTATCTAAAATGGAAAATCAAAGAAACAGGTCATAACAAGAAATAAAACGTGTAAATGTAGTCTAAATGTAATCTATTAAAATGCTAAAATTTACTAGAGAAGCTGTGTTTTATGCTGTATGTGCTGCTTATTATTTAGTACAGATTTCCTTAGTTATGACTCTTAGTGAAGAGAAAGAAAATTCTTTAGGGTTTTTGAGAAAACAATGTTTTCATGTGAACAGATGATCTCTCTACTGACCCCTGCAACAACTACACTGTGCTGGACAACATTTGGAGAGCCACAAACTATACTAACTACTCCTCCTACATGTGTGACAGAAATGTCAACTGGGTCGGCTGGTATCGGCTTTACCTTAATGGCCAAAACGTTCGAATGCCAGAAACATGTGTTGATAACTATAGGTGTGGTACTTATATCCCACTGTGGCTAAGAGGTGGACACCCAAAACCTGAGGATGGAGTGGTCACCAGAGATGTTTGTGGTCACTGGAACAATTACTGCTGCTTTTATCAGTCATATCCCATTAAAGTCAAAGCCTGCAGAGGTGGTTATTATGTCTATGAGTTTGTTACACCAACTACATGTAATATGGCATACTGTGCAGGTAATTTATTTATGTCTTTTACTATAGTTGTGATTGTTGTGTCTCTGTTCATTAATTCCAGTCAATCACTTTCAGATGTTGACCGCATAAACAAAACCTACACAACTGTCACACCAACAATCACCACAACTGGTAATGATAATAGTCGCTGGTTTATATTTTATATTTCCACCAAACAAACTGTGCAAAGTGTGTAACACAATGAAAGTTTATAGAACTTGGTCATCTTCTAAATTCTCTAATGTACTTGAATTCATATGATTTGTTACATGGCTGTAATTTTTATGATTTGTTTCAGGCTTAAATATAACACAGTATACAAATTGCACGGTAAGTTGACAATTTTTTAGTCAACAACTAGATTCTGTCAATTTTAAGAGCAGCACAAATACAGTAATAGTTCAGCAATTGTGAAGGTGAGATGCTAAATGGTTGTCTGAACATTCTTCACAAAGTAAGTGACACAGCCACCTTCTTCACTAGTCAACAAAAATCTTTAATATGTAGTATCAGTATGTTCTTGTCCACAGGGAACTTCTTGTATACAGAATCTCCTCGATCAGTTAGAGAATATTCCTGTCCTTCCTTTAACAGTGAGTCTATCAGAGACAAATGAGAAAATATTTGTATTGATACAAATCATTGCAACAAATATTTGTTAATGACATCTTTTTGAAGCTTAGCTATTTCCTTATTTACTGAATTAGGATGTAACCAAACTTTTGGACATGGTCTTCATTACTTCAGAGAAGATAAATTCATCATCCAGTGACCTGAAGAAACAAGCGTCAGATGTGTTAAAGGTCGGTGAGAAGCTCGTCTCAATGTTGGTGAAGCCAACAAACACCTATGACAATGTCAGTTTCACTCGTGCAGCTGTAGGTAAGAGAGATACAACTAACACTGAAACAGTATACAAGTAAGGAATAATTGACGACAGGCCATTGAATCATTCGATAATAATGCACACCTCAGGTGGTAATGCGGCACGAAGCGAAGCGGATTGCCATTACACCATTATTTTCAAATAATTCAAAGGACCGGAGTTGATTATTCTGCTTATACCACAGTTACCACAGACATTTCTCTGGTGGTTATTTTCTGAACATTTTTCAACTAATCAGAATAAAGCATTCAACAACATGATATAATGTAACTAGAGGCATCATGCCCATTGTGCCCCTTCTGATTTTTGAACCAAGAGGATTTTGCATGCAATCTCAAAATCAGTTAACCATCTTTTCATCTGTTTATTTCATGAGCAAAATATGATCAGTTCTTCACTTTCTAAGATTTTCACTGTTTTAATCAAATGCTTCCTTCTGGATGCAAATAATTATTAATGAATTATACAAAACCAGACACAACAGCACCATCATTGTGCATGGTCGCAGATTAACTGTGTGCAATAGGTCAAAATGTGTACTTAATGTTTATAACTAGATTCAGCCCTAGGGGGAGCTGAGTCATTATGTCCTCTGACTCTGAGGTCAAATCTTATGCAATAATGCGTTTCTGTAATAATTTTATATAAATATGTTGATAAAACTTTATAGTAAGGTTCTATTTGTTAACAGTTAGTTAATGCATTAGCTAAAATGAACTAACAATTATTCTACAGCATTTATTAATCTTAGTTCGTGTTTATTTCGGCATTTACTAATATATTTATAAAATTAAGCATTTACAAATGTTTACTAATACAACCTTATTGTAGAGTATTTATACAGTAGGCTAGTAAATAATAAAATAAAAAATGTTGATTACAGCGTTACATTTAGATCTGCTTACATTGCATCAAAGATTTATTTTTATTAACTGTTTTTGCAGTGTTGATCATTACAGCCAATCACAGACGTGACGGTTGAGCGCATATATTTATCAGTAATGTGTACAATAGCAATGGAATCATTCATAAATGTTTCTCTTTTTGTGCAGTCTATAAGAATATGGCGTATAAAAGGTTTCCATATTTAATTAATGTTAATAATTATGATAACAGTATGAAGGGTAGCTGTGCACATGTGCCCCCTTAAAACATTTTGATGAATGATGCCCCTGATTTAACTGAAGGCATGTGCTCATAAAATAACCTTTGATGTTTTAGATGACATAAAAATGTGTGTTTCTTTAAAAATCAGAGGCACAAGTCTTCATGGTTGGACCGCAGGCCCCCTTAAATAAAATCCCTCAGCTCGACACAACAAATGCTTCTATAGACATCGATCTCATTGGGATTGCCAAAAACAACAACGACACAGGTATGAAAAAAAAAAAACTTCAACACAGCCAATAACTATTGTTAAAAGACATTTTCAGAAAGCACATGTATATGCTTTCATTTTATCTGTAAAAATACAATGAGTTAATTATATTCATAAGAGTTGTTAAAGGAATAGTTTACCAAAAAATAAAAATAACTCCGTACTCACCTGACTGAAATAACTGCCAAAAGGCACAGCAAACTTGACTACTGAGTGCCACGATTTCCCTAAAGATACCTTTGCTTCATCCTTGCATCCTTTTTGGCATCTTCTCATCAAATTTATTAACATGTCAACCACAATATTCATGACAGACAGAAATCGTGGTTTCCAATAGACTCTTACTTGCTAGATTATGTAAAAAAAAAATGAAATATTGATTGGTTAGACAGATAGGACAGAGAGATAGTTTGGCACTTGGATAGCCTGACCAAATGTTTTGGCCAGTCCTATATTTCAGGTGTATGACCAAACTTATTTTCTTTCCTAAAAGTTCTTATTGCTGATTGATAGAGCGAGCAGTAGTAATCTTCTGTCATACAGGAACAGATTAAACAGCAGGAGTCAAACACGTCTTTTTGGAGACCAAATTTACCACTCAATAACTGTCACTGTATTACAACCCCTAGGGATATGATGCAATAAATAGGCAGATGCAAAAGACTCCCGTAGCCTTCAGACCAAGTAGAAGCCAGACTAGAAATTTAAAGTGCCCGTATTATGAAAAACTCACTTTTTCTGGGTTTTGGGGTGTTCATTTGTGTCTCTGATGCTCCCCCGCATACAAACTTGGAAAAAAATCCATCCATGCTGTTTTGAGTGAGATACAGGTTCTGAATGTCCTCTGCCTTGAGTCTCAGATTGCGCTAGTTAAAACTCAGCTCCGTTGTGACGTAACAAACCGTTTCGTCACATTCAGTTTGAATTTTCCCGCCCACCACCCCACTCGCAGGTCTCCACCCACCAGGTAGCTAGACAGCATAGAGCAGTCACTTGAATGAGACCCTCTGTGCTGTTATCATCTCTCACGGAAATAACAGCGCTATTTGGATATTATGGATTATACTCCCACCTACTTTTAAAAACAAAGTTTTAACGCGTGGTTATTGGAACCCGGAGTAATCTTATATACACTGTGTTACGACGCAAACAGTCCTCAGATTGTAGGCGATAAGACCTTCATGCGAAATCTGATGTAAACAACAGACTATGTATCTATATTTCACGGATTATAAGCATTTGTGGACAAAAATGGTAATTGGATGTATCTTATTGGACTTTCATGGATCATTCACACATCTGAAACAGACTGGATTCGATTCGCGATCGCGTTGTTTCATCACAAAAGGTAAGATGTCACGTTATATTTTGCATGTTGTCATCTTCTGTCACAAAATACTACATTTATGATGCTAGAGCTAAAAGCTTTTTGCCAAACTAACCGAGACCGTACGCCCCGGCTTTTCTGACGAGGCGAGCCTCTTAATAACTTTACGGTCCGCATAGATATATACACGGTCCGGACCTCCCGCTAGCTTCTAGCAATTAGCACGCGGTCCACAAGCAGTATACATCCCCCGCCGGGTCTTAATTTCTGTAATTTGCGAAAATAATGCGTTTGAAAATGTTTATAACGGGAATATGTTAGTATTGTCCAGGGAAAACGAGTGTATTGTTCAGACTGCTACATCACAATTTACGCTGGAATCTTTGTGTGTCATGATGAATTTGACACACCGAGACCGGGCCTTACCGCCCCGGCTTTTCTGACGATGCTAACCCCCGAGCCTCTTATAACTTTACGGTCCGGACGTCCCGCTAGCTTCTAGCAATTAGCACGCGGTCCACAAGCAGTATACATCCCCCGCCGGGTCTTAATTTCTGTAATTTGCAAAAATAATGCGCTTGAAAATGTTTTATAATGGGAATATGTTAGCATTGTCCAGGGAAAACGAGTTTATTGTTGTGACTGCTAACGTAACATCACAATTTACTCATTGTGTGTCATGAGTTTCTTCTCCTGTAGTGTACTTATTAGTGATACTTTTAATAACACATATGGTCTGTACTGCTCATGATACCACTGAGCACGCGCACGGGCACATGACGTTAGTAGTTAGCGTGATCAAAGGAGCAGCAGCTCATAAATATGTAAGACTAGCTCAAAATGGCACAATCTGAACTGCCCTGAAACAGATGCTACTAGAGATGGGTAACAATCTTTTCCTACAAGCTATTTCGAGCAAACAACTTTTGAAACATGCTTTATGGAACTCATACACCTATATAACTTGTGGAAAAGCAGTCATTAGATGGGCACTTTAAGGTCTTTTTTTGTGTAGGTTATAAAGGATGTAAGCAGCAAATATCTAAGAAATAATAAAACGGGTTGTTGAATTAATAGAAAATAATGCACACCCAAGGTGGTAATGCAGCACAATCATTCATAAATGTTTCTCTTTTTGTGTAAAAACGGCTTCTATCACACTAATCTTACATTTACTCTTTGTTTGTCCGCTATGTAATGAGACACACATATACACTCATCTTTAGAAATCAGTTGAGTGGTAACAATAAAAGGGTTATTCCCAGAAATTGACAGTCTTTGCCTAGTATTTTTGTCTTGTTTTCAGTAAAAATATTGAAAAATTCTTAAATTAAGATATATTTTCTTGATAAGCAAAATGACCTTGGAAAATAAGTCAAGTTTTTAGACAAAAAATATAAACTTTAAGTAACTTCTAACTTTTAGACTTATTTTCCTAGGTTATTTTGCTCATCAAGAAAATATATTTTAATTTAAGAAGTTTTAGAAATTTTTACTGAAAACAAGACAAAAATAAGAAAGTCATTGCAGTGTGGTTGGACCGCAGGCGACTTTAAATAAAAATGGAACAGTTTTGAAAAAAATATTTTACAGGCAGTTACACACACTTTTATCCTCCTAAGACCCGAGCTTTGGTTTGTCTTTTTATAGATTTCTTCCAGCTTTTTGGGGTTAGAAAGAACCAATAAATATAATAACCAAATTTTTTTTTAAGATGAAGCAGTGTCATTGTCCACGTTTGTGTACAACAGGTTCCAGTTACACAGAATTAAGTATTATGGAGCAAACAACAAAAAATGTGATGTCCACGTATATGGACATCCAGGTCTTAGGAGGTTAAATAAGTTTGTGTTACATGTCAATGGATTTGATTGGCTAATTTTAATGCAAGTCCCTTTTTCTATGCCACTGTATAATGTTTGCTTCCTGTATAAATTATATTAGAGTTAGGTTATGAAAAATTACGGTTTGTAAATGCATTTTCTTACTTTATCAAGCTATTTTTAATTTTTGTTCAAAAACTGGTGGGACCAAATTACATCTGAAGCAACCATCAGCAGAAACATTATTCAGCGCTTCCTGTATATGTGTGGATACTTTCATGTATGTAGTGGGGAGGGGGTGTCTGTCTATCCAATATTTCACTCTGTGCAATGTTTAGACTCACTTTGCATTAAAATCTTAAAATAAATAGGATTGTCCTTCTCTGTATCTGTTGCAGGATCAGCTGCTGTGGCTTTCATGAGCTACAACACAATGGAGGACCTACTGAAACCAGACTTCTTCATCACATCAGATGACACAGTTAACACCATGATGTCCACTGTCATCTCAGCTACTCTTCCTAAAACCCCCAACACAACCCTCACCAAACCAGTCAACTTCACCCTCAGACACATCAGAGTGAGTTACTCTCATTCACTCCTGTCATCTTAAATTCCTATTTTTCCAATACAAGCACTGATTACTAAGAACAGTGATACATTTCTTTCAAATGATGATTGAATATTCTTCCTTTTTATGAAGGAGTTTGAATCTGGAGGAAATCTTTCCTGTGTGTACTGGAACATCAGTGAGTGGATTGTAGATGGTTGTTCTGTTGTAAAGATCAACAGCAGCTTCACTGTGTGTTCATGTCTTCATCTGTCAACATTTGCTCTCATCATGCAGACCAGCAAAAGCCCACCAGAGGTAAGACAACTTAAAACAGTTAAGACTTATAGTTAAGGGAGGGGTCTAAAACGTGCTCCTCTTGAGCTACCATCCTGCAGATTTTAGGTGTGTTCGCCTTCATGCAGTGCTGCGCAAGCCGGTCAGTGGCTGACTTGAAGCAGTGCATGAGAGGCAGATAATTTATTATAACATGTTAAAATTGACACTTTGTTAGTGTGAGCAAAAATGTGCCATTTTGGGTGTGTCCTTTAAAATGCAAATGAGCTGATGAACTGCAAACACTGATCACAATGATGGTGGTTTGTTGCAATTGAAACTCAATTGTGATGTCAATAATTTTTTCTCTCTCTTTTTCTCTGCACTAAATGGCAGTGCTGTGGTTGGATAGTGCAGATTAAGGGGGCGGTATTATTCTAATAAGAGCTCCTTATGACATCATAAAGAGTGCCAAATTTCAACGACCTATTTTTGTATGTGCTTGTAGAGAATGGTTTACCAAAACTAAGTTACTGGGTTGATCTTTTTCACATTTCGTAGGTTGATAGAAGCACTGGGGACCCAATTATAGCACTTAAACATGGAAAAAGTCTCATTTTCATGCCATGGCCCCTTTAACACAGCTGATTCAAATCATCAGCTCATTAGCAGAGATCTTAATTTCCATCAGATAAGAGAGACATACAAAATGTGCAGAGCAGTGGGCCTCCAGGACCAGGATTGAGAACCACTGATATACATTTCCAACATATGAAACAGTATTAGCAGCGGGACAAAAGTAACAAGTGTTACTTTCTTCCTGACAGGATCTTCTCACATTTAAAAACAATTTACTTTTATTTTACAAAAACTCAGAGAAGTAAAACTTTAGGATGTGTTAGGTCACTAAATAACCTGTAGATTGATCAGTATTTTAACACATGAAACAAAAAACACAATGTGTTAAAAGAAAAAAAATGGAATAAGAATTTCCTTCAGTTAGGACAGTAGCCCACCAGGAGCAGAGTTGAAGATACCTGGGGCACCTTCTTTGTATGTGGATTACTCCGCTGTAACTGTTAATGATTTGTCTTGATCTTGGATTATATACATATTAATCATTAACAGCAGGGGTGTTCAAATAACTGAATTAGCGAGATCATGTTTAGCGAGATCTAAACATCTCGGATGTCTTATTTAATCTCGGGTGAAGTAAACGATGTACAAAGAATGGGCCCTTGATTTAAGGTCTAACTAATATTATGATCCTGCACAAGCTGCTCTTCAACTCTGATTGTGCATCAGTCAGTCTGTCCAGAAAAAGTAAATAAAGCATTCACACACTTTGAAACAGAGGCAAAAACACTTCAGTCCATGCAATTATTTTATGTCTATTGTTATTTCCTCAGGATGGTGATCCTCTGATGGAGTTGGTGAATTTGGTTTCTGTGATAGTGGGTCTGGTGTTTACTAGTTTGGCTCTGTTGACTTTTGCTTTCTGTCGATGGAAACCTGGAGTGAACAATGTAGCTCGAATCAACATCTGCATCAGTCTGCTGTCTGCTCATCTTCTGTTCTTACTCACACAACAATTCATCAATCTCATAAAACCTCACAAGGTGAGATTTTTAAACTGTTGTAATTATAGTATATTAACTAACTATACAGTACCCTAACACAGTGGTTCTCAACTCCAGTCCTCTGGACCCACTGCTCTGCACATTTTAGATGTCTCCCCTATTTAACACACCTGATCAGATCATCAGCTCGTTAGGATAGATTCCATGAACTGAACTGAGTGTGTCAGATAAGAGAGACATCCAAAATGTGCAGAGCAGTGGGTCCCGAGAACTGGAGTTGAGAACCACTGCACTAACATACTAACTCTGTCTTCAGGAGTTGTGCGCTGTGATATCAGGAGCTCTTCACTTCTTCTTTCTCTCCTGCTTTGTGTGGATGTTCATTGAAGCTGTGCTGCTCTTCATCTGTGTGAAGAACCTATCAAAGCTCAGCTCCAAACAGAGGGCGGTGCTTAACAGTGGATTCTTGATTGTGATTGGATATGTGATTGCTTTTGTTATAGTGGGTGTGTCTGTTGGATTGGTTCCTGAAGGTTATGGCAGTGAACAGTAAGTTTAAAGATTTATATTATATGTTTGTTATATAAGCAGAGACATGAATACAATGACAGACAAGATTAAACTCTGTCAGTCATGTTAATATTTCAACACCAGACAGCTGAAAAGTATTTTAAACGTTTTATGGCATTTCCTGTAAACAGATGCTGGATTAAACAGAAGAAAGGTTTCATCTGGAGTTTTTTGGGACCTGTTTGCTTCATTCTTGCAGTACGTTTAGTTTAGATTTTTTTTTTACTCTTTCAACCACTGGAAAACAAAGTGATTGTCTGTGTTTTTTTCTGCAGATAAACACGATTCTCTTCATCAGTATCATCATCAGTCTAAACTCAACTCTCAAAAAGCTGAAGGCTGAATATTCACGGAAGAAACAGACCAAGTAAATATCATTTTTAAGAGAGAAACAAATATGGACAGTAAAGAAACCCATGGATAATTTTTCTTTCTCTTTCTGCAGGATTATGGTTTTTAAAACTCTGGCCCAGTTTGTGATTCTTGGTTGTCCCTGGATTCTGGGTTTCTTCACTGACAATCAGATGATGAAGATTCTCTTTCTGATCCTGAACTCACAGCAAGGAACCTTCATCTTTCTGGTCTACTGTGTTCTCAGTGATGAGGTGAATCATTATTTACTCCATCACAGACTCATTCTGCCATCATATTAGATACACAATTATTTTAATGCTACATGAGATAAAACCTCACCCTCATGTAACGCTAAATACATTATGAGAAGCAGGGAAGTCAAAGCTTTAGATTAAAATAGAGACATAAAATATCAAATTCATTTATTCTTCGTTTTATTTGTAACTTTTTGTGCAGTGTTGTAACCTCCTTCTCATCCCATCTCTTGTTCAGGTCAGACAGCAGTATATGAAGTGGATGAGAGCTCTCCTCCCTTGACTTAAACCCAGAACCATCAAAGTGCCCTCCAACAAACACTAATAACTAAATGATTTATGATGGGGTTAAGAAATTGATTTAAACACTGTTTACTATGATTCCTAAATCAAAAAAGTATGAAAAAGCAACTTCAAATATAACATGTCACTTATTCTCTTCTTCGATGAACAGGTTATTTAAGTCTTAATTTTCTACCAGCTGTCAGTACTTTTTTTTTTTATTGGGGGTGTTATCATGAACTTTTATGTTTCTTCTTAAATTGCCTCTATTATCCTACATAAATATTAAGTTTGAATATATAGTTTTAAGAAACAAAACATATGAGCTATGCAGAGTTTGTTGTACAATGACAGATAAAATAGATGTTTCAACAACACATTTATGAAATAATTATACCTTGCATATTAATTATATTCTCAATTTTATGTGTGATTATGTATTTGTCTTATTTTGATCATTATTCATTAAATAATTTGAAGATTATGTTACTGTCATGCATCTGTGGGGCTTTTTACACCTGGTCACTTTATGCGCTCTCTCTGATCGGATAGCTATCCGATCGTCAAAAGACCAGGTGTAAATGCCCTTCGAAACGGTTTTGAGGCTGATTTAAATCCGATCGCTCAAACCACTTCAGAAGGTGGTCTGGGACGCATTTCAGATGAAACTGGACAAGTGTAAATACATCTGCTGATGAAACCACATCTTTCAGCGCTTAACTCCTCCCAAACGTAAGCACGTCACCCAGAAGTTAGCCGTCAAAGAGGCAAACAAACAAAGACGACACGCTCGTTGCTTTATGGAGCGACGACAGCGGGTAAAAAAACTTCCTAGAATCAATAAAAGAGCCTAATGACAAACTCAAATTCATATCCGTTTTGCCAAGACGCATTTATGTGGCCAAATGTAAATGGAACAGTTTTAACAAATCAGATAGCTATCGAATCAGAGAAAACACATAAAGTGACCAGGGGCCTCATTTATAAAATGCTGCGTAAAAAACATCCTACATTTGATATTACGATCATTTAACAAATATGCGTACGTGTGATTCATAAACCGAACGTACGCGCAGAAAACGCGCTTACCCCTTTCAAATCCATAAATCGCAAATTTACTTGAACTTGTGCGCGCAGCCGAGCAGTTTCAGATCTCCGCCTTTAAACGATGCGTAACTAATGTCAGACATATTAAAGAGTGCTTGTCAATGTTTAAACCCAATTTCAAACAGCAAGAATGCCTTATATTTCCAAAAACCTACAGCAATCAGACAAGCAAAAGTGCATATGTCTGCTCAGACCCTGACGTGGCGCTAAGCACTTTTCCATGTCAAAGACAGTTTTTATAAATAAAACTTTGCCGTGGATTTTTGCCTACGCACACTTTGCGATCAAATCTGTGCGTACGCACGCTTTATAAATGAGGCCCCAGGTGTGAAAAGGCCCTTTGTGTTCTGCGTGATTTTTTCTTCCAAACCAGTTCAGATAGGAGTTTTACTTAAATATTATCTCAGGGGCAGAAGGAAATATGATTGGTTCACAAAAATAGCCAATGAAAGTGCTCCTTGGTGTTTTAAGCCCTCAACGGAGCCTTCAAGGCAGCTTCTGCAGTGAAGCAGTTCGAGCTCACAGTTGGTCAGGTGAGTAGCGCAGATATGGTTAGATAGGAATGTGACTGTTTAAGAAATCAACTCAAAATGTTTCAAGCGTTTAAGTTATTTATTTCCGAGTTTTTATGTGTTTCTTTTTCACTCTACTGCCATTGAGCACTTTCATTGGCTATTTTTGTGAACCAATCATATTTCCTTCTGCCTCTGAGATCATGTTTAAGTAAAACTCCTATCTGGGTTTGGGAAAAAATCACGCTGACGTATATAGACATAAACCATTGCTCAAAATGACATGTTTAAAAACCAGACAAAACCACAAATCTAGCCCCATTCCCAAGCAACAATGGTTTGAAAAAAGATAAAAACATTGAGCCACCAATACGTGAAACTGGAACGAAAAAGAAACTCGTGCCACAGACACGTTAAATCCGGAAATGCGAAATTTAACCCTTGAGAACCCAATGGTGAAAATTTGTTCAATAGAAAATAGATTTTTGGAGTCTCCTGGGTTTTCCAGGGTTAAAAACATTTTGAGCTGAATTCAAAACCAGTCACATTCCTATCTAACGATATCTGTGCTACTCACCTGACCAACGTTGAGCTCGAACTGCTTTACTGCAGAAGCTGCCTTGAAGATTCGGGTTGAGGTCATTTTTGTGAACCAATCATATTTCTTTCTGCCCATGAGATCATGTTTAAGTAAAACTTCTATCTGAACTGGTTTGGGGGGAAAAATCAAGTATCTGGAAATGGTTTGGGGAAAAAATCAAGCTTCTGGAAGTGGGCTGATGAGATGAATCAGGTGTTTTAAATAAGGTAACATCTAAATCTTTCTGGGAGGGGGTGTGCAAGGACCAGGATTGGGAAGCACTGTTGTAACGGTATAGACCAATTTAGAGTAGACGTCACAGTTTCGTCACTGCAAGCTGCGCGCGCAAAGCGATTGCAGAAAAACAGTGGAAATGAATTAGACACGAGTGAAAAGAGCAAGATAACTCACTAGAAAATGTCCTGTTGTGCTGTTAAGTGTCAGAATAGGAATGCCAAAAAAGATGGCTTTCATTTTTATAGAATACCATTGTCGAAGACACCATTTGAAGATAAACGTAGGTGTTTATGTTTGCAATAAGCTCTTAAACGGACAGAATGGAGCAAGGAAATCATCTGGAAATCTTTTAATAGAAATTAAGTAAAGGATATGTCCGGCGTTCTGTCGAAGTCTGTTCCCTCCATGTGTTTCTTATAGCGTTTTTATCACGTTACAATTATAATTTATTCAGAATAAATGCTTTTTTATACTGAAAAAGCATCATCACAATTTATTTTTAAATATTTCATAATTTTTTTTGTTTTCTATTATTTCTTTTTATTTCCTTATATGTTAGCTTATGTCTTCTTCCTGTTTTTTTTTCTAAAATTATTATGTTTACAAACTTAATAAATATATAAATATGAAATATTATGAAATATTTAATAAATGTTATTATATATAATACATGATAGTATTGCTTGTATATGTACTTTAGTGATTCAGACTGTAAAATAATGAATTTAGCAAAAAAGAACAATACATATACATTACATACATGCATATCAGTAGCCAAGCCATTTAAACTTTGTATCTATCTAAAAAAATAAACGCAACGTGATTAAAACACTATAAGAAACATTGCACTTAATTGAAACATAGGGGAATCAGACTTTGACAGAACACCGGATCCATAAAAATCATGGTTTAATGCTAAAACACTTCTCACTTTCTGCAACCAGTTTAGCTCCGTCCACAAAAACGTCATCTCTGTTTGCAAACACGAAAGTGGTCTATACTTTTAAAATATTTTTAAAATAATTATATCTTAATTACTGCTTGTCTTATGTCTTAACTTAATTGTATCCTCCATTTTATGTGTGATCATGCATTTGTCTTATTTAGATAATTAGGTATTAAATTATTTGAAGATTATGTTGATCTTTTTGTTCTGGTTCTAAGTAATCTCCCACCTTTTCAGTAATTCTAATAATAATGGACTGATGCACTGTTTTGAATGTGTATTTTTTGGACTTCAGATCAGGTTTATATAAAATCCCTCAGCTCCACACAATGTTGCTATGGAAATTGATTGCATTGGAAATGTAAAGAACAACAGTGGAGGTTATTTGAATATTATTTGCATAATTTGTGTTTGGATAGACATAGTATTTTTTCAGTTAGTCAGAAAGCAGATATTTGCATGGATACGTTTCATAGGAATACAGCAGTTACGTAACAAAACATACCACTGAATTTACATATAAAATTTCTAACTTCCCCATTACATTGTTTTTTCTGTGTCTCTGTGACATATTTCTAGATCCACACGATATACGACCCTTCAACACAACATGACCATTTACCCACATAGGGTATGCATGAACAAGTTTAAAAAAGCCACCCTTAAACACACAATGTGCTTAAAATAGCTTTTGAAAACTCCTCAAGCCCTGCAGTTCTGCCTCCATATTATTAGGTGTGTTTGATTTTATACTGCACCATGCAGACTGACAGGCCATTGATGTCAAAATACAGCGAGGTTGATTTGAAAGCAAACAGAGCAAATGACTCTCAAATCGCTCTTGCTGTATTTTGATTTCATCAGCTTGGTTCTTGAGACACCACGTGAAATCCCTTTCCCAAATGACATCCTAAACACTCATGGTCTTTCTACAAGCCTGCACTTTCGTGACCAAATTCCGCATTGACTGGGAAGAAGGACCGAAAAGGGGTCGCCCATGCGTACTTTATTAAAACCTAATATGACAAATAGGAGACCGAAAGGCAGGGGTCACTAATGCTGCTCCTGGTGGGCCAGTATCTCTGCAGAGTTTAACTTCAAACCTAATCAAACACACCTGATGCAGCTAATTAAGGTCATACTAGAAACTTCCAGAAAGGTGTGGTGAGGCAAAGTCGGAGCTAAAAACATTATATGAAGAGTTTGGTTCCAAAACACGATAAACGCCAATATAATAAAAACCAAAATCAGTATTGTATCTGGTCAGTATTAACCCGTAAATTCTTAATTTTACACAAAATCCGATATTCGCTGTGTTATTCTGTTATTCTACACCATTCCATGCATTGTAAACAATAATGTTGGCGCTTTGAAACATGGAATTTTTCCTCATTTACTTTGTACTTCGTGATCAACAAACAAACAATAACAAAATTATACTTTTGATGGCATTGATAAACATGTGGTGGTTTTCTGTGGCAGGGAAGTAAAACATAAGCCATCAAAATCAAATAATTTACAGAGGCACTCGGGCGAAGGAAAAATGCCGGTTGTTCCTTGTTCTCACACGACAGCAATAAGCGACTGTCATGTTAACACATTGACCCTAGGCGGTCTTATTAAATACTTTCCATTATTTTACGCAAAGTCAACGAAAATCGAGCAGGACCAAAACATTTTACAACTGATCGCTGTCAGTGTATACCACTAGTCAACTAAATGAAAATAAAAATGAATGCACATTTATATATTGATTCAATAGATTAGCATTTTGAAAAAAAAACTTGTCATGGATTTATTGCATATTGCTAAAATAATAATCAGTTTTTACAATAAATCTTTGAAAATCAAATTATATATTTGAATTTTTTATGTAATTATAAGATGTTATGTGAAAGTCTGTAACAGAAAATAGTGTTTTTTATCTTGTCACTTTATTGGTATAGAAAACATATTTTTACCGAAATTATATATTAAACATTGATGTTAAAATTACGTCACGAAATAGGTCCAAAATGAAAGTCATGTCAAGTTAAATGTCAATGTCAATGTGATGTCAAGATTTTGACCTCTGCTGATGTCATTTTGATGTTATTTTGATGTCAATTCTACATCTATTAAAAACTCCTTAAAGCTTTAAGAATTTTTTTTCACACAAATTTAATCTGTGGCATCAATCGGACTCCCTGAAACATCAACAAACAGCCTAAAAACGCAACCATAGGGAGAAACAACAACACAGCTTCATGGCACAATGCATGCTGGGTATCAGGATTGTAGCCAACTCACTTATAACTCCCATCATGCATTGCAACATTACAAAATTGTGCTACTTTCTTAACATTTACTGTCACCAATGTTGACATTCGTATCAGAAGTTACAAAGTCTATCTAAAAGAAAAAATAAATAAACATTACAACTGTCTTACTCAAATCTTTGCCTCTTCACTCTTCTCCTATCATATCATGTTTTAAAGAGCCCATGGCATAAAGATGTTAGCATTGCCACTTTGTAGTTGTGAGCAAAAATGTACCGTTTTGGGTGTGTCCCTTAAAATGCAAATGAGCGGATGAAGTGCAAACACTGATCACAATTATGGTGGTTTGTTGTAATTGAAACTCAATTGTGCTGTCAAGTCCTTCTTTTCTGTCTGTTTCTCTCTGCACTAAATGGCAGTGCTGTGATTGGATAGTGCACATTAAGGGGGCGGTATTATTATAACAAGAGCCCCTTATGACATCATAAAGAGGGCCAGATTTTAATGACCTATTTTCTGCTCACACCTACAAAGTAGCAATGCTAACCTCTGTTTGCCACGGGCCCTTTAATGTTAGAAAACATAACATCTAAACAAGAAGTCTGAGATCAGTCGCTAGATTTTCTTCTACATCAAGCAATAAACAAGCAGTCATAATAAACCACTGTTGTGATTACTAAAAGAAGACAGGCAAGTGAAGGTCAAGGGACAAATTCCTAACTAAAGGAAACACTAATCAAAATAATGGTGACTTCAAATAAATCTAAAACACACAGGCACGCGGGAACCTATTTTGGACCAGAGGTGCTGCATAACCATATAATGGATGTCTGATGTTTTCTCCCCCAGAAAATGTTTGGGATTTTGACAGCTAAAAATTTCATTTTAGCACAGTCATAGGTGGAGGGTGAATCAACTGTGTTTTTTTAATTTCACTTTTCATTAATTTAATTGTTTTTCTTTATAAACAAGAGCTGGACTGACGTGATTGGCTATCGTCTTTTGCAGCACCGCGATTTAAACGCTGAATAGTGGACCAGTTAGAAATGCCTGGAGGTGGGGCATGCATTGCAGGTTTTCTTTCGGGCATCCTCGCATTTTGTGCTGTGCTTAAAAACAATTCACTGGTGCTCTCACGTTTAAGACGTAAACACGCGGTCTGTCCCTATAGATTAAATCTTAAAATGCAAAACAAAATGTAAATAGTTTTTTCCCCAAAACCTCCAAGGTGCCACTTGCCATAGCAACAATTTACACCTCCAAGCATAAACGCCGCCCATACATTTTAAAAAGCTATACGTTCAGAAAGTAATGTTACTTTTAAAATAAAGCAGGTATAGTGTATGGGTGATTTGGCATGGCAGCCAATAATAACAAATAGCCATTGCCTTACCTCATGAAGCAAAATACTGCGTTTGGGCCTAGTCGTCTCATCATATGTGTTAATGATATCTTTAAACTTTAGTGCTGTTGTTATATTGACTGAAAACTTGAATTTGATGGGATGTTGTTGTTCTGATCCTTCTTGGTCTTGATATGCGTGTATATCCATGTTTGTATATGCTTAAAATGTTGGCGGCCTGTATAAATTCGTATTAACCTAATTTTAGGCTCAGTGACAACAATGGTTTGAAAAAAGGAAAACAATTGAGTAACCAATACGTGAAATTGGCATGAAAAAGGAAGTTGTGCCGCACATGTGAAAACGCGGACACACATCACTTAAACGCTCGGAACATTTTGAGCTAAATTCAAGCACCTTCACATTCCTATCTTACAACAGTATATCTGCGCTACTCACCTGACCAACGGTGAGCTCGAACTTCCAGAAGCTGGTGGAAGGCTCAATATCTAGTACCAGTGCTTTGATTGGCTGAAACGCTCGGGGCACGTGGAGTGCATTCCAGGCAGTGCTGCCTTGAAGGCTTCGTTGAGGGCCTAAAACACCAGCGAGTCAAGAGCTCACCTCCTGCTGAAAAACTGTGCTAATTAGCAAATCCAGGGGCCTCATTTATAAAGCGTGCGTACGCACAGATTTGATCGTAAAGTGTGCGTAGGCGAAAATCCACGGCAAAGTCCATATTTATAAAAAACGTCTTTGACGTGGAAAACTGCTTTGCGCCACGTCAGGGTCTGAGCAGACGTACGCACTTTTGCTTGTCTGATTGCTGCAGGTTTTTGGAAATATAAGCCGTTCTTGCCGTTTGAAACTGGGTTTAAAGGGGTCATATGATGAAAATGTTAGCATTGCCACTTTGTAGGTGTGAGCAAAAATAGGTCATTGAAATTTGGCTTTCATTATGATGTCATAAGGATATCTTATTAGAATAATACCACCTCCTTAATCTGAACTCTCCAACCACTGCACTGCCGTTTAGTGCAGAGAGAAAGAGAGAGAAAAGAAGGACTTGACAGCACAATTGAGTTTGAATTACAACAAACCACCATCATTGTGATCAGTGTTTGCACTTCATCCGCTCATTTGCATTTTAAAAAACACACCCAAAACGACACATTTTTGCTCAAACCTACAAAGTGGCAATGCTAACATTTTCATCATATGACCCCTTTAAACATTGACAAGCGCTTTTTATATGTCTGACATTAATTACGCATCGTTTAAAGGCGGAGATCTGAAACTGCTCGGCTGCGCGCACAAGTTCAAGTTCATTTCTGATTTATAGATTTGAAAGGGGTACGCGCGTTTTCTGCGCGTACGTTCGGTTTATGAATCACACGTACGCATTTTTGTTAAATGATCGTAAGATCAAATTTAAGATGGTTTTTACGCAGCATTTTATAAATGAGGCCCCTGGTGATTGGAACAAAATACTGGAGAGGATTTTTACTCATGGCACATGGTTTACCCACCTCTGGTTATAGCATGTTAAAATTGCAAATGTGTAGGCCTGCACCATCTTTGGGTGTGTCCTTTAAAATGCAAATGAGCTGATGAAATGGAAACATTGATCACAATGATGGTGGTTTGTTGCAATTGAAATTCAATTGTGCTGTTAATTATTTATCTTTTTTCTCTCTCTCTCTCTCTCTCTCTCTCTCATCAAAAATCAAATTAAAGTCTTCAGGATCACTTGGAAATTAAATTCAGGTGTGTTTGATTAGGGTTTGAACTAAACTCTGCAGGACAGTGGCCCTCTAGGACCCAGGGTTCCCCACTCCTGTTGTAGAAAATGGCTTACCAAAACTAAGTTACTGGGTAGATATTTATCACATTTTCTAGGTTGATAGAAGCACTGGGGACCCAATTATAGCACTTAACACTGTGAGTTTTACTGCCTACAGCTTTCAAGAGGTTGAAATGAGTTGCATTGATTTAAAATGAGCAGAGGTGTAAAATCCATGTACCATGAGTAAAAGTCCTCTCCAGTATTTTGTTCCAATCAACTGGATTTGCTAATTAACACAGTTTATCAGCAGGAGGTGCACCTCCTGGCTCCTCAACAAAGCCTTCAAGGCAGCACCCCGAGGGTTTCAGCCAATCACAGCACTGGTGCAAGATATCAAGCCTTCCGACAGCTTCTGGCAGTTTGAGCCCACCGTTGGTCAGGCGAGTAGCGCAGATATGGTAAGAAAGGAATGTGACTGTATTTTAATTCAGCTTGAAGTGTTTCCAGCGTTTAAGAGACGTGTGTCTGCGTTTTCACGCGGCACAACTTTTTTTTTCGGGCCAATTTCACATATTGGTTAAACAATTGTTTTTCCTATTTTCTTACCATTGTCGCTTGGGATTGGGGTTAAAACAATTTTGTTAAAACAGTTACATAAAATGACATCCTTACCCAACTCTAATCCCAAGCAAAAACAGTTTAAAATTCTAACAAACATATAAACCAATGCTTAAAATGACATCCTCATTATGCCAAACCCAACTCCTCGCGCGAAAACAGTTTAAATCAGACATAAAACACAAATCTAACCCCAATCCCAATCAAAATTTGAAAAAAGGAAGAAGAAAAAAATGAGTAACCAATGCGTGAAACTGGCACGAAAAAGAAAGTCTTGCATTGGACATGTGAAAATGCAAAAACCAACACTTAAACGCTTGAAACATTTCAAGCAGAATTTAAAAACAGTCACATTCCTATCTTACCATATCTGCGCTACTCACCTGGCCAACGGTGAGCTCGAACTGCCAGAAGCTGGCGGAAGGCTCGATATCTAGCACCAGTGCTTTGATTGGCTGAAACGCTCGGGGCACGGGGAGTGCCTTCCAGGCAGCGCTGCCTTGAAGGCTTCGTTGAGGGCTTAAAACACCAGTGAGTCAAGAGCTCACCTCCTGCTGAAAAAACTGTGCTAATTAGCAAATCCAGGTGATTGGAACAAAATACTGGAGAGGACTTTTACTCATGGCACATGGATTTTACACCTCTGAA
The DNA here is from genome assembly GCF_030506205.2 of Paramisgurnus dabryanus. Taxonomy (NCBI): domain Eukaryota; kingdom Metazoa; phylum Chordata; class Actinopteri; order Cypriniformes; family Cobitidae; genus Paramisgurnus; species Paramisgurnus dabryanus. Next base: position 21,216,697 of record NC_133340.1, on the reverse strand, counting down.
AATGAGTAATAAATATACTTTTTCAGACATAGTTTTCACATCAATTTGACGTCTTATTTCCTGACATCAAATCAACATTGATTTAATGTCAATGACATTGACCTGAGATATAGGGACCAGAAAAACCATGCCAGATTGATACCTTTGTTGGGTCTCTTTACAACCACAGGGAAATAATAACAAAACATAATAAAAATATGCATATTCATTAATAGTCTTTAAAGTTAATAGTCTTTAAAGTGACAGCACACCAAATAATCCTTACAGTAGTGCAGAGATGGGCAACTTCGGTCCTGGAGGGCCGGTGTCCTGCAGAGTTTAGCTCCAACCACAATTAAAAACACCTGAAGCAGCCAATTAAGGTCTTACTAGGCATACTAAAAACATTTAGGCAGGTGCTGAGGCAAGTTGGAGCTAAACTCTGCAGGACACCGGCCCTCCAGGACCGAAGTTGCCCATCCCTGCACTACTGTAAGGATTATTTGGTGTGCTGTCACTTTAAAGACTATTAACGTTCACTTTTGACATAACTGAAAATAATTACATGGATAATCGCGGCACTTGTAAATATGTCAGTTTGAGCGCAGGAAAACATGAACTGAGTTGGGCTCTGCATGAAGCCTTGAAATGAGGCTTTATGTCCTTGCTTCGGATGATTGCACACACAAAACTTCTCAAACAGTGCGTGATAGGTGCATTGACATTTCTTTCACATCATCTTTGCTCGAATGTGTAAACTGGTAAGGCCTCAAACAATGTGCAATTGATAAAATGTTTGTTACGTCGCCGCACTGGTACAAATGTGCATGTGACAATTCTGTCAACTACAGCCCAAGCATCATTCACACTGAACGCAGGCTATACTGTAAGTTGCCAGGTTGATGTCACAAATTGGTTGAAATTTGTATGATGTGTTGATTTTGGGGTGTTTCTTAAGATCTGTCAACTTGTGAACAATGCATTACTCATATAACAAGGGTTGGGTTATACAAATGATAGGAAAAACAAGAGTGTTTATGGGTATGTGTGCACGTGTGCATTTGAATTTAAATTTGAATTTGAAGAGGAAAAAAAGAATGTGGGTTTAAATTTCCTTATCACGTTGATGAGCAGATAATTGTGCTGATTTTACTTTTGACACCCAAATGTTTACTCAGTTTATTTTGCTGTTGGAAGACCACCAGATTTAAAACTCAGGTAAGATTTTGTTTCTCCTGATAATAAATCTATTGATAAACAGCCAGCAGTACAACATTTTGTGTATTTAGTGGTGATTTTGTCTTTATTTCTGGAAATTGAGCTTATATGCTTTCAACAATATGATGGATAATGATTGTGACATGCTGTTGAATAATATGACTGGATCGCACAGTATATTATTAAGAAAGGAATAATTGACAACATATCATTAATAAGTAGTCAACTTAATGCACTCAAAATAATGCAATGTTTTGTTAACTTGTAAGTAAACATGATGAAGTAATGAAGAACTAACTGTATTGTAGTGTTGTAGTCAAGTCCAAGCCGAGACAGAATCGAGACAGAATCGAGACCGGGTCAATCACGCTGTGTTAATTGAATTAATTGATTTCACCTGCAGTGTGTTGAAGTAACATTGAAGCAGTGTTAGAGTCAATTGGATACTTAAGTGAAGATTTAAGTGATGTTTTTTTTTTTTTTTTTTTTTGATTATTGAAGACACCTGATAATGAGCAGAATCACTGAAGAAAAAAAAACACAAAAACTACAGCTGACTTCCAGCCACTGCCTTAGATAAAATCAACTCAAAAGACATTTAAATCTCTCTTATTTCCAAACAGGCTGTTCTTATTTCTGTCAGCTGTCTGCATTTGTCTGATTTTTTTAAAATCAGAGTTTAAGATGTTGATGTTTTATTGAAAATGTTAAGTCACCCTAATTGTGATCAGCGTTTCCTTTAGTTGGACAGTTTGACTCTTTGCTCTGTGTTGCTGTCTTTGTAAAAACACATATATTTTGGCAAAGAAAGATAGAAATAAAATACTATCATAGCATGTAAAATAATTTTTTTTTAAATTGTGTCTCTTATTAAAAGGCTTTATTGGGTTATAGTTGTTACAATAAGAAAAAAATCCTCACAATGAAGAAAAAAATCAGGTGTTTTTAAATCACTTTATTTTTTTAACGCACCTCCAGATATCAAGAATCTGCACATTAATCACAATCATGGTGACATAATTCATGTTCCAGTGCATTCTGGGACCCACTCCAATATAAACTCATGACTACCATAATGCATTATGTCACCATGATTGTTATTCATGTGCAGATTCTTAATATCTGGCTGTGTGTTGAAAAAAATCCCTAATATAAAAAAAAATAAATTTATTAACACCTGATTTTTTCATTCTGATGATTTTTATTTGTTCTAATAGACAAACTGAAAACAAGTAAATGCTTTTTATAAAAGACCAAACGAACAAAGGATTTTTCTCTTACATAAGCTATGACAGCTTTTTGTTTCTAACTTTTTTACAACAATTGATGTGTTTTTACAAAGATTAATAATGAAGCGTAAAACTGTCCAACTAAAGGAAACGCTGATCACAATTAGGGTGACCAAACATTTTCAATAAAACATCAACATCTTAAACTCTGATTTAAAAAAAAAAATCGGACAAATGTAGACAGCTGACAGAAATAAGAACAGCCTGTTTGGTAATAAGAGAGATTTAATGTCTTTTGAGTTGATTTTATCTAAGGCAGTGGCTGGAAGTCAGTTGTAGTTCTTGTGTTTCTCTTTTCTTCAGTGATTCTGCTCATTGTCAGGTGTCTTCAATAATCAAATAATCATCACTGAAATGTTCACTTAAGTATCCAATTGACTCTAACACTGCTTCAATGTTACTTCAACACACTGCAGGTGAAATCAATTAATTCAGTTCTTCTTCTTCGAGCTTATTGGCGGCTAATTAATTCAGTTAACACAGCGTGATTGACCCGGTTTCGAGTCGGTCTCAGCTTGGACTCCACTACAACACTACTGTTTCTGTACTGTGTCTTACGGCTCCATAAAGGATTAGTCAATTTTCTTAAAAAAATCCAGATAATTTACTCACCATGTCATCCAATTTGTTGATGTCTTTCTTTGTTCAGTCGAGAAGAAATTATGTTTTTTGAGGAAAACATTGCAGGATTTTTCTCATTTTAATGGACTTTAATGGACCCCAACACTTAACACTTAACTCAACACATAACAGTTTTTTTCAACAGAGTTTCAAAGGACTCTAAATGATCCTAAACGAGGCATAAGGGTCTTATCTAGCGAAACAATTGTCATTTTTGATGCCAGGATGACATGGTGGTGAGTAAATTATCTGGATTTTTTTTGAGAAAATAGACTAATCCTTCAACTGCTTCACAGATAAATAATGCACACATTAGAGCCTTTGTCAGCAGCAACAGCCCTGTGGTATAGTGGATGTACTGTAAAAAACGTGTAAACTCATCAATTTATGTTTTGATTAAATCTACTGTCCAAATATGATTCCCATTTACCAAAAATCTTATTTACACATTTCCTGGATTAACACAATTAAATGTGTAAGTAAGGACATTTTTTGTTTCCATAGTATTTAGATTGTGTTTGTAGCTGTGCCTTCATTCCTGCTTCTGGATTAAAGCTAAAAGTTTTTGTTTCATTGCCTCATATGTGTTTAATAAGAGCTGAAAGATCAGGACTATATTAGCAAGAGTCAGATTTTACTCTAATCTAATTTTTTGTCTCTAAAGAAACTCAACCACTGACTTTGGATGAAATAGAAAGATACTGGTCTGTCAAAAATGTTGCCAACCTCTTTTAAAAGTAAGTGTATTTTCTTGCTATTCAAGAGTAATTAATACTGATAAAGATGGTTTCAGCAACAACAACATAAATAAACGGCTTTTGTGGCCCAAACTTTAAGTCCTAATTATATCAAAACTGACAATTCTTCTTTTAAAATTGAATATTGCAAAGTTTATTATAAACAATTGATGTGTGGGGTCATTATTTTTCTTTCTTTTTAATTAAAAAAAAAAATATATCTGAAAATGTACTTCTGCCCTCTAAAGACAAATTCACACTGGTCAGACAACAACCAACTCCAACAGACACCAACATTCTAAAGTCTCATTTACTTTGATCCAACAACTGCCAACAGGGGTTTCACACTGGTCAGACAGACTCCAACAGACGCATCTGACCAGTGTGAATTGGCCTTTATGGCGATCATTCTCTGATGACATCACCTAAACAGCTTGTGCAAAAGCCCAGCAAACATAAGATGTCTACCCAATGTACAGATCATGTCTATATTAGGTCAGTTGGCCCAGGATTTTATCTGTACATCTACACAACCTGCAAATCTGGTACAGAAATGTAATTGTGTTGTTAGTTCAGTTACATTATACCGTTACTTCTGACCAATCAATGCAATTAATGTGTACTTCCAAGTGATGTTATGAGCCACAAATAAGTTGCGTTGTTAACAAACTCTTTGTACAATAATAACGTGTTACAACAAACACCATCATCAAGCGCACACACTACAATATAAAAACGAAGAGTCAAACTACCCAACTAAAGGAAATACTGATCATCATGATGGTGACAAAACATGTTCAATAAAACATAAGAAGTGAATTTGGTTTGTTTATTCAGTATGGTCATACTTCAAAACAATGCTTTGTTAAAACAACTTTTTGTAACAGTGATGACATTGTTTTAGAGAATGTACATGTAACAATTATCCAGCGAGAGCGCGGATAATCCAGGGAGAGTGAAGTTCACATCACTTCACTTCAATTATTGAATGAGAGAGAGAGTGAGAGAGCATGAAAGAGAGCATGAGAGAGAGAGAGAGAGAGAGAGAGAGAGAGAGAGAGAGAGAGAGAGAGAGAGAGAGAGAGAGAGAGAGAGAGAGAAGCATGAGAGAGCAAGATTGCAGACGCAGATAGTTAAGGTGGAACTTGTATATTTGGGAATTATCTATAAGCAATATTTCTGAATTTTTTTTCTTATATAAAGATTATATATATACATATAATGTTTAAAGTTTTACTTTGCGGGAAGGTCCCCTTGACATCAATATTGGATGTTCAGAACACGTCATAAAAATACATCATAAAACCATTAATTCTGGCTCCTCATGGGACCCTGAAAAAACGTCTTTTTGAGACGCCTTGCTCAGTGGGAGTGTCCGTTAAACATGCCCCCATTTACCCAGCTACCATACCTCTCTTTACACCACAGTGATCCATGCTCACCAACTTCTTTCATCTTTAGGAAACCAAAACATTTATCTTTTCAACAAGTTAATTGTTCCAAACAGACCGGAAGTTAACTTTGGGCCAGGCGCGTAACGTGTGGGCATCAGATGAACAAAAACCTTCTTTTAAATAATGTGTGTGCAGACCAAGGTTTTTCTAAATATAATTTACATCAGTGATCAGTGATGTGATACATCAATCTACTAAACTCTTTCGCCGCCATTGACAAGTTGTCTCGTCAATTAAGAGAAAACGCTTCCCTGCCAATGACGAGTATTTTTCAGCTTTCCGCAATACCGCTATTATCGACCAGGTTGTACTCTTCCACAACTTATAACATTTATATTTTTTCATTTAGCTGTCACTTTTATCCAAAGCAACTTACAATTGCTGTATGCAGTGGTCAACAATCCTGGTCCTGGAGGGCCAGTGTCTCTGCAGAGTTTAACTCCAACTCAAATCAAACACACCTTAGTACTCAATTAAGATCACCGAACTTTTGATGAGTGAGTATATCAGTTATGTAACTACCACCACAGAACTGCACTATTAGTTTGACATTAATATCACAAACATGTTTTAAACACACCGGGGATATTAATGTAACCAGAGAAAAATCAGCAAGCAAGATGTTGAGGTTCAAGGGTCCAACTAAAACAAACATTGATCACCATAATGGTGACTTAAAATGAAACGAAACATCAACATCTAGACCAAATAAATTAATTTTGTTTTCTACTGAAATATTTTTACAGAACATTGAGAAATAATGTTTTATAACAGTTTTAAAATTATAAAATGCTATGTTTCTCTATCATTTACATAAGTTATGTAAGTTGTTTAACCCTTAAACAGGCAATGTGCACCACGGGATACGCTCTCTTCAGTGTCTTGTTTGGGGCATAAAAAAGATTTTTCAATCAAATCCTTATATCACTTATCAAACCTTGGTCTGTCTTGAATATGTGGGTAACATTATTTGCTTCAAGTTTTTTTTAATCAATTGGTCAGCCTGACCTAAATCCAACATGGCCACCGGTTTTGCAGGACAGTCAGATTTTGTGGTAAGTAAATGAATATTAATCTTACTTTTCTTCTTTAAAAAAAATATTAATACTGCTAATATTAATTGTGAACATTGTCTTGAGGTGCTAAAGAAAAAAATTTGGTTTTATGTTGTTTATTTTGTTATTTAGCGCATTTTGAAATATACGTATCCCCTGAGATACATTGCCTGATTAGGGTATAAAAAAGGGATTAACCACAATATTGCCTATCTTTGTATTTTGAGTTGAAAAATGTAATAAATGATCAAATTTGCAGGTTAAACTGATATTCGTATATTTAGGTGACTGCATCTTAGCATTTTAACTGGATATTTTCTTTCACGGCTTCACAACAGCTAATTTTATGGTATAAGGAATAATAGGGAATATGAGTTATAGAGCTGATACCAATGAATTCTTCAGATTTTGAGAAAAGTGATGAAGATGAATTTTTTTGTGACAGTGCAGTGGTGTATTAGAACCAAGAAATTTTGGTAATTTTCCTCATACCAGGCATGCATTCCTCTAAATTGCAGCCAATAAGAGGCCTCTGATTGAAACACATATAGACCCATATAGTTTACATTGAGGGGTAGGTCAGGTAGTATGCAAAATTAATCAATTCTTAAATAATTTACCAAACTATTATTATCTAAAAAAAATATATTTTTGGCAGATGGAGCAGAAAAAGCACCAACGAAGCCAATGAAGACATTCAAAAACTGCTCATTCTTAGTTAGGCCTACTTACATTTAGTTGTGTTATTTACATGCATTGTTACTAGTAAACCTGTTGTTTACACTTTTTAAAATCGATGAAAAAATATGTATGGCATGTTTTAGAGCAAGAGAGGAAGTCAGAATCACATAATTTTTGCTGCAAATAAAAAATAAATTTTGATGACTTAATCCTTTTTTTATACCTTAATAGGGCAATGTATCCTGTGAGATACAACTCATAAAATCCAGAATATATCAAATATTTAAAAAATTCCTATGAATATCTTTTACATAAGTCCAGATGATACAAAAAATGTCATGAAATGATTTTTTGCTCAACGTTTTCCACTCTTGCCTGTTTAAGGGTTAAAACATGACATGTCATAACGTTTGAAAATGATAGAATGTAACATTTCTCTAACATTCAGACAACCAAGAAATGTCTTAATACATAGGCAGAAAACATTTTTGGGAATGTTGGAAACATTCAAGGAACGTTCTTAGAACTTTTCTATGCTAGCTGAGAGATTGTTCAACACTAACAAGCTGATGAACTGAATCAGGTGTTTCATAAAAGGAGACATCTAAAACTTTTTGGAAGGAGAGGCCCAAGGACTGGAGTTGAGAACCACTGCCTAGTACAACTTTAATTGGCTGTTTCAGATGTGTCTAATTATGGTTGGAGCTAAACTCTGCAGGACACCAACCCTACAGGATTGAAGATGCCCAAACTTGAAAGTAGTCCTCAGCTGACACACACAGACATCAAGAATCAGCATGTGATTCTCAAATATGGTGACAAGAGAAAATGGGAAAACAGTTCAGCTGCATAATTTATTTATGCTGCAACGCATGCTGGGAGTCATGAATGAGTTTTGTACTATGCTGATACTCAGCATGCATTGTATTTAAGATTCCTATAACTACCGTAACAATGAGTTTCTGTAACATTATTAGACTACTATAAGGGGTTGCCACCCATCTAATCACATATGAGCTTCTGTATAAAGTCAGTAAGTTACACATAAACATGACATGTACAGCATAACGGTCACTAGTCAGTGATTACAACTTCTTTATACTTTTTTTGCCATACCCAATGTTTTTAAAATGTAAAGTCCAAGCCAAGGATCAAGAGTCCTACTAAAGCAGGGGTGGGGAATCCTCGGTACTGGATGGCCACTGTCCTGCAGAGTTTAGTTCCAACCCTAATCAAACACACCTGCATTTAATTTCCAAATAATCCTGAAGACTTTGATTGGGTTTTTAGGTGCGTTTCATTAGGGTTGGAACTAAATTGTGCATGACAGTGAACCTCCAGGACCAGGGCTCATCACCTCTGTACTAAAGCAAACGCTGATTAAGAGAATGGTAACTATTATTTTCAACAAAAAAATCAACCGTCTCTGACGGTTTCCCAGACAGGGAGAGTCCTAGACTAGAGCTGTCCAAACTCAAAACAACTTGCACTGACATATCTTAAAATACATCAGTGCCCTTTGTTTTGAAATGTTTTTAGTTAGGCATGTTTGTTAAACTGTTAAATTTCCCAATTAAACTAAGGCCTATTCCTGGTTTAATTACCTTTCAGTAAGAGCTAATGTACATATAAAATAAAATCTAACTGATTTGTAAAAAGTGAAGATGGTAATGCTGTTTGTGGAGTTGTTTGATGATCTTCTTGTGAGATCTTAGGAAATCTGAGTAAGTCTGAGTCTCATCTAAGTCTGTAACAGAGGTGGGTAATCCATGTGCCATGAGTAAAAGTCCTCTCCAGTATTTTGTTCCAACCACCTGGATTAGCTAATTAGCAAAAATTTTCAGCAGGAGGTGACCTCCTGACTCGTTGGTGTTTTAAGCCCTCAACGAAGCCTTCAAGGCAGCACTGCCTGGAAGGCACTCCCCATGCCCCGAGTGTTTCAGCCAATCACAGCACTGGTGCTAGATATTGAGAATTCTGCCAGTTTATGGCAGTTTGAGCTCACCATTGGTGAGGTGAGTAGCGCAGATATGGTAAGATAGGAATGTGACGGTATTCGAATTTACCTTGAAATGCCTCACGCGTTCAGGTGATGTGTTTCTGCGTATTCACATATGTGGCACGACTTTCTTTTTTGTGCCAGTTTCTTGATTGGCTACTCAATTGTTTTACTTTTTTCAAACCATTGTCGTTTGTGATTGGGATTAGATTTGTGGATTTTGTCTGATTTTTAAACTGTTTTCACATTTAAAGGGGTCATAGGATGAAAATCAGACTTTTTTCATATTTAAGTGCTATAATTGGGTCCCCAGTGCTTCTATAAACCTAGAAAATGTGATAAAGATCAACCCAGTAACTTAATTTGAGTAAGCCATTTTCTGCAAGCATGTGAAAAATTAGGTCGTTCAGATTTCGCCTGTTTTGTGAGGTAGGTAGCAAGGCGAATTACAATAATACTGCCCCCTTTATCTGCACTATTCAACCACAGCACTGCCATTTAGTGCAGAGAGAAAGAGGGAGAAAAGAAGGACTTGACAGCACAATTGAGTTTCAATTACAACAAATCACCATCATCGTGATCAGTGTTTGGACTTCATCCGCTCATTTGCATTTTAAAGGAAACACCCAAAAACGGCTTACTTTTGCTCAGACCTACAAATTTGCAATTTTAACATGCTGTAATTAATAATCTGTGGGGTATTTTGAGTTAAATCCTCACCTTCACACTCTTGGGACACCAAAGATTTAACTTACATCTTAAAAAAATATCATAATATGACCCCTTTAAGGTGGAACTTTATTTATGAGCAGTGCTATGTTTTTGAACACTCATTCATATGTAAAGATTAAATTTTTTTAACAGCTTAACAAAATTTTCTACAAAAATACATGTGATGTTTATGTTTTTGGACTCAGAACTCATAGACCAAATTTGTATAAAATGTTTTTGTATTGATTTCCCAAACCAATTTTGGACGTCTACCTGATGTCCAAGAGGGGTCGTAGTCAGACGTCCAGATACTGTACCAGATTTGCACGTTGTATAGACATACTAGCCCAGTGGTTCTCAACTCCAGTCCTCGGGACCCACTGCTCTGCATATTGTGCATGTCTCCCTTATTTAACGCACCTGATTCAGATCATCAGCTTGTTAGGACAGATTCCATGAACTGAACTGAGTGTTTCAGATATGAGAGACATCCAAAATGTGCAGAGCAGTGGGTCCCGAGAACTGGAGTTGAGAACCACTGTACTAGCCTATAATAATACCTGCAACCAGGTTGCATTAGACTTTATCATGTCTCATTTACATGCTCAACACCACGTGAAGCAAGCAGATGAATGAATGATGCACATTTGCCACCAGCTGCTTAATATGGGTGGACATTTCATTTACAAGTTACAATAAATCACCCTCAGTATAATGTCAAAATGAGGCATGGCTTTCAGATTTTTTGTCACTGCTAAAAATAGTCAAAAGATAAGAACATTTTTAACATGACCTTTGCCTGGAACGTCCATTGACACAGGGTAAATTGTTTTCTTTTTTAAAACTTGAATATTTTTGCACATGAACTGCCAAATTATGGCTAAATTTGAACCCACAGTAAGGGCAATAAAGAGTGTCCAGCCGTACTGTATTTTCGGCATGCGTCTTGATTGACAGACATGTTGTCCAATCAGAAATAAGTATTCCATTCATGCAATTTTCTGGTTTGTAGATTTGTCATTGTGTTTTATCATTTGTTGATTTATTTTCTGACTAGTTATTTTGATTGCTGATTTGTTATTTTGTTTTCTGATTTGTTGTTTTGTTTTAAGATTTGCCTTTGTGTTTTTAATTAGTTGTTTTGATTTAAGATTTGTTTTCAAGTTTTGTGCTTCTCGGACACAGTAATATAATTATTTAAACCTATTTTCAATACAATACAAGTGCTCAACTATTCCAGCATCCACACACATCATTTAGTAGACAAATAAACAATCAATTCTTAATTTATGCATTATTAATTTTGATTATATTTTATTTCAGATGTTTTTAAGGCTCTGTTGACCATCATCTCTGTTATGCCGTGTAAGTGTAAACCAGATGTGTTTTCTTGTTGATTGTGCAAGTTTGACATTTGTCAATTATAAAAACCACACTTGTAACATCTGCATTTAACTTATACCATTGAGATGTTTACACATACACTGCAAATTGTGAAAACTGCAGTGCCCGGTGAGCAATTGGGGTTAATGTGCCTTGCTCAAGGGCACCACAGTCGAAACTTGGTGGCCGTGAGAATCAAACTGGTGACTTTTGGGTTACAGAAATTATACGAGATACAGAAACAAACACCCTTTATTAAAAATTACAACATTTCACGTCATGCTGCAATATCACCTTAATTTAACAGCTCGTTGTCATTAATTCCTTAACGTAACATGTATTAGCAACCAAACTTGACATGAAAAACCTCTGTATTTAATTAAAATGACTAAACTATTGTTTGTTAATTTTTTTAATGGCCAGTGTAATTTTATTTTAGCTGTAAAAGACAGGTTAAAAAGGAAATAATGATTTTCAATTAGACAAATGTAAAATGCACTTAGAAACATCCTTCAGTGTATTGGGTATGTGAAACTCTCAGATGTACCCCTCTCCTCACACTGTCTTGCACTTAATTTGAATAAATAAACAAAATACAATTCAAATGTGCCCTTATGATAAACATTCATTGATATGCAATACCAATTTTGTAAACACATGCAGATTTTTTTTTTTCAGTTTTTGACAGTAAAAATTACTTTTTGCAACGAAAGTTAGAAATAGAAAGTTATCATAGCTTATGTAAAAGAAAAATCCTTTGTTAATTTTTTGTTTTATTAAAATGGTTTATTTGTTTATATTTATTTCGTCAGAATGAATAAAAATCATCAAAATGAAGAATGAAAACAAATCAGGTGTGTTTATAAATCTCTTTTTTTATACATTGGAGGATCTTTTTCCATCGCAAAGCCAGATATCAAGAATTGGCAAATAAATCACAATCATGGTGACATAATTTATGTTGCAATGCTTCTGGGACCCATTGTAATATAAAACTCATGACTCCCACCATGCATTGCAACATGAACTATGTCACCATGATTGTGATTCATGTGCCGATTCTTGATATCTGGCTGTGTGTTGAAACAATTTCCCCAATGTATAAAAAAATAATATATAAACACCTGATTATTTTCATTCTTCATTTTGAGAATTTTATTTCTTATAGAAAAACTACAAACACATTGTTTATTGTTGTTTATTTAACAGGACAGCGCATTTTAACAACAACACATCTGTAAAAAAGCCTTTTTAATAAATGACCAAATTAACAAAGGATTTCTCTTTTACATAAGCTATGAAAGCATTTTAATTCTAACTTTCTTTGCAAAGATTGATGCGTTTTTACAAAGACAACAACTTGAAACAAAGAGTCAAACTGTCCAACTAAAGGAAACGCTGATCACAATAACGGTGACCAAACATTTTCAATAAAGCATATAATCCCTTAAATGGTTATCTTAGGTAAAGGTAATCGTAAAGTGTTTCATGACAGCGACCCCGGTTTGTTGTTATAAAATACTATTGTTGCCATGGAGACGCAACAGAAAAAACTTAAGGGTTTTTCTGCAACACCCTTAATTTTAAGGGAAACATAAGGGTGAACTTAAGGGAAAATTACACTTAAGGTGCTTTATGCAACCGGGCCCTGGTCCCAATTATACAACGGATATTTTTTGTCCAAAGTTTTTAAAACTCCTTAATGACAAACTGCTCTAAAAAGTGCAGGATCTCATTTATATTATTGACAGAAAATAAATTTTTGATTAGTAAATTAATTAGGTGATGATCTTTACCATTACATACCAACCACCTCAGGATTATTTTATTAACTTCACATGTTCATAACAAATGTGGTGCATTAACATAAAATTAACACAACTAGGGATAAAACTAGTAAGCAAAAGTGAAGGGTCAAGAGTCCAACTAAAACAAACACTAATCACAATAATGGTGACATAAAATTAAACAAAACATCAACATCTAAACCTAATAACTGAATTGTGTTTTCTACAGCAATTTATTTACTGAACATTCAGAAATGATGTTTTATAAAATATATAACAAATTTAATTAAATAAAATATTATAAATTATAAAATAATATTAAAAAATAAATATAATAAAATGTTATGTTTCTCTATCATTTACATAACAATCAAACAAGTCAATATAATAAACAGTTGTTGTTTTAAACATTGTGTGAACATTAAAACATGACATTGTCATAACGTTTAAAAATGGTAAAATGTAACATTCCTCTAACGTTCAGACAACCCAGAAACTTTCTTAGAACGTCAAGAAAACTGGACACTTTTTACGTTGGCAGAATGTTTTTGGGAACGTTGGGAACTTTAAGGGAACATTCTTAGAACTTTTTTCTGTTAGCTGGGGAATTAATTAAAGCACTGTCAAACACCCCCACATTCTGCACTCACTTCAAACACCTTGCTGTTATCTTAAAAGTAACTCTAAAAGTAAAAGTAACTCGCAATGTATGCAAAGTGTCTCTCTTCCTATCAGCGCCGATCAACAAGCATTTAAAATGCTAGACAGGAAGGCTAGAGGGGATGACTTTTTATTTTTATTAATCTTCGTGTTCTGTTATAGATTAACACATGGATACATACAAACATCTTAATACAAGCAAAAGATTGGCTAAATTAAACTGCCCATATTGTGTAAAAGTACACAGCCCACTTTGTCGGAATGGAGGTACCGAAACGCCTCTGAGCTTTTCAGGTTATTAATTGTATTTCCATCCATATATCGACATGTTGTCTGCCCGTGATGTTACCTTAAAAGACCCATGGCATGAAAATGTTAGCACTTTGTAGGGGTGAGCAAAAATGCAAATGAGCTGATGAAGTGCAAACACTGATCACAATGATGGTGGTTTGATGCAATTCAAACTCAATTGAGGTGTAAATTATTTTTTCGCTCTCTCTTTCTCTCTGCACTAAATGGCAGTGCAGATTAAAGGGCCGGTATTATTATAATAAGATCTCCTTATTACATCATAAGGAGAGCCAAATTTCAATGACCTAATTTTTGCTCACACCTAAAAAAGTGGCAATGCTAACACTTTCATGCCATGGCCCCATTAAGCAATTTTGAGTGTGGCATGGTTGTTGGTGCCAGACGGGCCGGTCTGAGTATTTCACAATCTGCTCAGTTACTGGGATTTTCACGCAAAACCATTTCTAGAGAAGAATGGTTTGAAAAGAGAAAAACATCCAGTATGCGGCAGGCCTGTGGGCGAAAATGCCTTGTTGATACTAGAGGTCAGAGGAGAATGGGCCAACTGATTCAAGCTGATAGAAAAGCAACTTTGACTGAAATAACCACTCGTTACAACCGAGGTATGCAGCAAAGCATTTGTGAAGCCGCATGGGCTACAACAGCAGAGGACCCCATCGAGAACCACTCATCTCCACTACAAATAGGCAAAAGAGGCTACAATTTGCACGAGCTCATCAAAATTGGACAGTTGAAGACTGGAAAAATGTTGCCTTGTCTGATGAGTCTCGATTTCTGTTAAGACATTCAGATGGTAGAGTCAGAATATGGCCTAAACAGAATGAGAACATGGATCCATCATGCCTTGTTACCACTGTGCAGGCTGGTGGTGGTGTAATGGTGTGGGGGATGTTTTCTTGGCACACTTTTGGCCCCTTAGTGCCAAATGGGCATCGTTTAAATGCTGCAGCCTACCTGAGCATTGTTCCCGACCATGTACCCACCCATTTAGCATGCAAACCATTGAAACAATGTTAAAAACAGTTGACTTGTCAATGTTAACTGCATATGTTATATTTACAAGAATTAAACTTCTTGATAACATTGTTTTATTTGCAATAGCAAACGTATTTTAAAACACTGCTTCAGCAGCCAAAGAAAACTTACCGTTAAAACACAAGAGTAAAGGGCCCAACTAAATTTTGTGATTTGTTGAAATGTCAATATTTTTTCAATATTAATGGAGGGTGCAAACGTGATATTGATTCAATGGTATTAACATTGAAAAATCAGCGATTTTTTAACATTGTTTCAATGGTTGCATGCTATCTGGGCATCATCTGATGGCTACTTCCAGAAGAATAATGCACTATGTCACAAAGCTCAAATCATTTCATATTGGTTTCTTGAACATGACAATGAGTTCACTATAATAAAATGCCCCCACAGTCACCAAATCTCAACCCAATAGATAGGATGTGGTGGAACGGGAGCTTCGTGCCCTGGATGTGCATCCCACAAATCTCCATCAACTAGATGGATGCTATCCTATCAATATGTCACGGAGTGACTAGACAGGGCGGAACCAAAAGTAGAGTGAAGAAGTTCCGCCCGGGCCGGTTTGCACGGACACCGGCACTTCCGGGTTTCCCGGGGATGCCCCGCAATCACCATAATACGGCACAGCTGCGTGAGCAACGTGGCAGATGACGATTGGACGAGCCACGCTGAAGAGAGGAATATAAACGGAGAGAGTAGGAGTCACTTGGAGAAAGTTTTGATCGCGTTGGATGTGTGCTGCGTATACCGGTTGGGTTGTGAGTCGTTCTGGTGTTGAAATACGTTGCTGTGATACGTCTGGGTTCTGTGAAGGGAGAAGAAACACCGTTCAAAGTCAAGTAAGAGTATCTTGTAATTGAAACGTACCCATCTGCACCTTTTGTTGTTGTTGTCTACACGAAGGATTGGGAGCTCTGCATTAACGGCATTGTTTATATGGGAGACGTCCTGAGGAAGGAGAAATAAGGAGAGAGAGAGAGAGAGAGAGAGAGAGAGAGAGATCGGTTAGAGACCCGCCAACTGTGAGTAACAGCAATTCAGCGACTAATATTGGATTGCTTGCATGTTAAAGGAGAGTGTAAACCATTTCTGAACGGCCCCTCTAGATGTGTGTAATAGGTGGGTGAGCCGAGGGGTGTGTGTATTGAGTAATACTGGACAGTGAGAGTTTGCCATCAGGTTGAGGCGCTGTACTACGTGGCCAGTACCATTCTACCCTGCTATTCAGGCACAGTCCCACCAGGAGAGGAGTACGGACCCTAACCTATCCACTGGAGTGTGTGCTGTGCAACGAGTGAGTGATTTAATTTGACGTGAGTACACAAAGCTTTTGAAGTGTTGTGGTGTGTCCTTGTTGTTCGTACTCACCTTAGGAGGGATTGAACCCTGTGGATGCCATTGGGGGCCGCCTTGACGGTGTGTGCCCAACCAACTCATTTACGCTCTGTAGCGGTGTCCAGCAGGAGCTACGTGGAAACACCGAGTGAGATCTTCGCCTGCCTAGGGAAGAGGACGTGCGGTCATTGGCCGTTTGGAGTTTACTCAGCGGGACGTAGCGTGTTGGCCCCGGCCGTGAGTGCATTGGACGGTTGCGGTGATGTATGGATTTAAATTCTGAACTTACCTTCTCATGAGCTAAAGCTAACTTACCCAGAAACGACCCACAGCCTTAGAAAACCTGTAACGCAAGGAAGATACTTACCTTTGCACGGGCTAAAGCTAACTTACCCCGCCACGACCCACAGCCCTAGAGAACCTGTAAAGTAAAGAAGATACTTACCTTCGCACGAGCTAAAGCTAACTTACCCAGCCACGACCCACAGCCTTAGAGAATCTGTAAAGCAAGGAAGATACTTACCTTCGCACGAGCTAAAGCTAACTTGCCCAGCAACGACCCACAGCCCTAGAGAACCTGTAAAGCAAGGGAGATACTTACCTTTGCACGAGCTAAAGCTAACTTACCCAGCCACGACCCACAGCCCTAGAGAATCTGCAAAGCAAGGAAGATACTTACCTTTGCACGAGCTAAAGCTAACTTACCCAGCGACGACCCCTAGCCCTAGAGAACCTGCAAAGAAGGGAAGATACTTACCTTATCGCTGGTACAGGCACCCAGAAAGAAGGCATAGTGTGAGTGATCCAACGAAGAACTTACTTTGTTGTTTATTCTGCCCTCAGGAGGAACGAGGCGCGCCACGGAAAGTCCTTATACGCAGGAGGTGGGCCGAGGATGAAGGAGCTCCGCCCGGCCCTTGCCCTGTTGTCCCCTGGCCCCGCAGAGAAGGCTTCTCCCCTCCAACGTCCCCGGCCCCGTAGTACTCCCTCTGAGGGCGAGAAGCGAGACTTTTTTTAGATTCCCTTTCCCCATTCCCCACTATAGTTTAAAACAATAAACTTTATTTAAATTATTTAAAATTACTTATCTCTTGTTGCTTGGTCATTGGAGTGCTTTTGGGACCTCCTCGAGGTGGAACTTGGGAAAGAGCGAGACGCACACAGTCTGTGGTCCGCTCCGACCTGTGACAAATATGGGCCAATATTTCTAAAGAATGTTCTTAGCACCTTGTTGAATCAATGCCACGTAGAATTAAGGCATGTCTGAAGGTGAAAGGGGTTCAAACACAGTATTAGTATAAGTCCTTTAGGTGAGTATATATATATCACTATAACAAAGTTATTTTGCTACAAAAAATTTGTATTTGTCTGATAATGTAATCTTAATATGATGCTCAATGTACACTTAAACAGCTTTAATTAAGCTCTTGAAAGAAAAAATCTTCATTTTATGTGAGCGTATTTAAAACCATGAGCACTTTTCTTGACTCAAAGCCTATTGTATAAAAATATTTAAAACCATTCAGCCTGATTTTATTTTATACAATAAACCACACATGCATCTGCATATATTAATTATTTCCTAATGTTTTCATCAAACAGATGATCTCTCTGCTGACCCCTGTGAGAACTACACTGTGCTGGACAACACTTGGAGAGCCACCAACTATTATTCCGGCTCCATGTGTGACACCTCTGTCAGTTGGGTCGGCTGGTATCGGCTTTACCTTAATGGCCAAAATGTTAGAATGCCAGAAACATGTGTTATTAACTATAGGTGTGGTACTGTCTACCCACTGTGGCTAAGAGGTGGACACCCAAAACCTGAGGATGGAGTGGTCACCAGAGATGTTTGTGGTTATGCGGACTATTACTGCTGCTATTATCAGTCATATCCCATTAGAGTCAAAGCCTGCACAGGTGGTTATTATGTCTATGAGTTTGTTAAACCAACTAGATGCAATATGGCATACTGTGCAGGTAAATATGTTTCAGTCTGTCTACTTGTACATTTAAGATTTGTTATAAGATATTTCTGTCTTTGTTCATTTACTACACTTCATTAAACTTTTCAGATCTTAGCAGTGTTAACTCCATCAACACAACAATCAGTTCAACAGGTACAGTAATGTAAAGTGTTGTGTTGTCTGTGGTGGTGTGTAAGGGTTCGTTAAATGAAGGGCTTGACATGAATTTAACTGCCTTCACTCTTATGTTGTTGGGAAATTATGTTTTGTATATGATTAGAGTTGAGTTAAAGGGGTCATATTATGAGATTTTTTTTAAGATGTAAAATAAATATTTTGTGTCCCCAGAGTGGGTAGATAAGGTTCTAGCTCAAAATACTCAACAGATAATTTATTATAACATGTTAAAATTGCCATTTTGTAGGTCTGACCAAAAGTGTGCAGTTTTGGGGTGTGTAATTGTGACTGGATTACAGTCAAATCATACTAATAAGGCCCGCACTTCAGGCTTTCAACCAAATGAAAAGGACAAGCAGAGACAAAGTCACAGATAACAAATTTATTAATCAATTAAATTACTAAAACCACATTGAGCGAGACAGTAAAATTTAAAAGACCCTTTTGACCAATGGAAACAGGTCAACAAAATAGGCTTTGTTGTGGTTGGCTTACATGGGCCGTCCACCATACACTGACCAACACAAACAAATTCAAAAATTACAAGAAAAGGAAAAGGAAAAAAGAATAAACTAATCAAGTTAGTTTATTTTCTCTGATTGCAATAAACAATTTACTGCTCAAATAATAAACACACACTTCAAACCAAATAAAGAACACAAGTATGTAAATCCACCCAACACAAACCAAATAAGGTCAAAATAAGACAAATTAAATAAGAAAACACAATCCCCACAATAACTACACTACATTCTTGAGCAGTTTTAATGTAAAGCAAATCAAAGAAATAATACCACTCGAATAACAAAACCAAAATACTAAATCAATTCAAAAAAACAAAGCCTAATAAAACTATTATACTTATACTAATAATGAAGAAAAATAAAGCAACCAAAGACAAAATTTCAATACAACTCACACACACCACACACATACAACCAACAAATACACACAAACCAAAAGATTATAACACAATCAATCTGCTCCGTAAATGAGCAGCATTAATACAAAAAAAACAGGAAATATCACAAACCCCAAAATCCAAAATAACCAAAATAAATCAATAAATAGACAGGTCTAAATAATAATACCAGATAATGTCAGTAAAAGAAAAACACAATTTTACGTTAACTTCATTGTTCACACAGAACAAATACAATGAGCAAATAAACACAGGTCAAAAGACTACACTTGATCTGCTCCGTTAGCGGTATCCATACAGAAGACAAAAAGAAATAACAAACCCCAAAATAACTGAAATGACTAAATCAATTAATAAACAAATCTAAATGATAACTGATAATTTCAACAAAACCGAAAATAAAATAAAGAAACAACCAAACAACCACACAATTTCAGTTAAACACACATACCCAACAAAATACAATCGGCAATAAATGAAAGTCAAAAGGATTGCGTCACTATTAATCTGCTCCGTAAGTGAGCGGTGTCAATATGCAGGAAGCAACCCAAATACAATACCCCAGATTTCTAAATAACTAAGTTAATAAACCATACATAAAATTAAGCCAGCGAGGTGGCGAACCCCATAAAATCCCAAAATCAAGTTACGGGTTTAGAGCGGCTCCAATGAGCCTCGTACAGGCATTAAGAATGTTCAATGAACTTGCGAGCGCTCGATACAACCACGAGCGTGCACTGCAAACCCGCTTCTCAGACGGGAACGCCGATTTAACCGCAGCAAAGCAGCAACTGGCACTCTGAAAAACATTAGACATACATTCGTTTGCTTTTCTTCTTCCTCCCCACTCCTCTCCCATTTATAATCACACCAGAAGGGTAGGGAAAAATAAAATTACCTTTTGCGTGTATAACACTCACATACTCACAACGGATGCCTGGATATACCCGACTTATCTAAAATAACACCAAGCAAGCACATTAATCACACCTGTGAATTAAATAAACTTCCCCACGAACACCCGTATTCTAATTTGTATAATTCCCTCCCCTCTATACCCTCCAATTTAACCAAACCTACCTTTACCGAGGAGTGAAGGAGATACAAGACCTACAGCAACAGGTCACATCAGTACAATTGGCACGAAGAAAGCGAAATCACCTATGCCGATATACAGCCACAGGTCACATCAGTACAATGGCACGAAGAAAGCGAAATCACCTGTGCCTATATAGCTACGTGATTGCCTGACGTACGCAACCACGCACCTGGTGCAATCTGTCCGCTCTTTTAAAGGGCTACGCCAACTATTGTTAAAGGGGCAATCCCACTACAATCTACCCCGGGATTTTCAATCATTGTCCCAATGATTCAACCTTCTACAGCCAAGGGCGGAAATGACAGTCCCTTCCCGGTCCCGGGAGGGAGTTCTCAGCGGGCAATAAAACGCTAGCGGATACATCACCAATTACAGTCCTGGGCAAATGATAACGATTAGAATGTTTCCCAGCCGTTGTCCTAGTCGATCTCCGTACGCCCTGTGCCCCCATAGTAGAGACCTCACTAGACGGCGAATTTAGACCAGAAACTAAGGGGAGGGTCCCTTCAGATGTCACATTTGGAACAACCTCCACAGCGGCAGGCGGTAAAGGTTCGATAACCACCATCACAGAGTCCCCCTCATGCAACCATTCCTGACAATCTTGTCCCTGTAAACCTAAATCAACATGATAAGCCTGTTGTACAGTTTCGGGAGCCAGCTTCAACAGGGACCTATGCACGTGTTTTACCCGAGTGCGCTCATTCAATGAAGATATACTATACACCTGACCACCTTCCTGCGGAGCTCTTACTATTTGATACAGAACAGTTGACCACAAATTCTGAATCTTGTTACGGCCCCGAACTCCACACTCTCGCAAGTGTACTAACTGGCCCACGATTAGTGGTTGACCCCTTACTGTCTGATCATACAAGGTTTTCCTATGTTCTGCAGCGGCTTCAAGACGGGCTTTTACACGTCCATATGTTACTCTTAGTCCCTCCTGATGCCTAGCCACCCATTCTTCCACACTACCCCCAACTGGATCCTCTACTCCTGCTAGCAGAAAATCTACCGGCAGCCGTGGAGTTTGCCCAAACATCAAAAAGTGAGGAGACTCACCAGTAGTCTGATGGCAAGTGGTGTTATACGTAAAGACCACCTGTGCCAAGTACCGAGTCCAGGAGCGTTTCTGTTCAGGTGGAAGGGAACGAAGGAGATCGTGCAGAGTTCGATTGAACCGTTCACACTGTCCATTACCCTGAGGATGGTATGGAGTTGTGTGAGTTTTCTGAATCCCATAAAGATGACACAATTGGGCAATCACTGCACTCTCAAAGTTTCGACCCTGATCAGAGTGAAGTCTGGCTGGCACACCCAACTTATAAAACCACTCCTGGACCAGGACATTGGCTACGGTGGTCGCTCTCTGGTCCCTAGTTGGCACAGCCAATGTGTATTTAGAAAATACATCAGTCATAATTAGGACGCTTTCCCGTCCATCACTAGATGGTTCTAGGGTGGTAAAGTCAACAGCCACTATTTGGTTGGGCTTGGATGCCAACAAGTGTCCCATAGGAGCACGAGCTACTGGATAACTGGGCTTTGAAATAGTACACTGTTGACAGTTCTGACAATGCTCTTGTACATAGGTGCTCATATTTGGCCAATAGCATCTCCTACGAATTAGCTCATACGTCCGTTCCCTGCCTTGATGGCCATGCCCATCGTGCAACTGCGTAAATACCTCGTTCCATAAAACCTCTGGTAATACCAATTGGTCCACCTCCTCCCCACCATCAGGGAGTTGGAGGTGGCGGTACAACAATCCCTCCTTAACAAACAATCGACCCCATTGTCGCAAAAGCTCCAGCCCAGATTTCGACATTGACTGTCGCTCTACCTTAGAAGGGTACTTATTTCTGGAAAAAAATGCAAGGAACTCACTCAATGTTGGATCTTCTAACTGCATCTGCTGGAGCTCTTCCTTAGAACGAAATGGGAAGGCGACAATGGCATGTTGCTCTGCACCTACCAACTCACCTTCATCCTCCTGTTGGATGTCAACTGTAGTGAGTGTCTGGGGCAATGGTGTACCAAAGGACTGTGTCGAAATGCAGGAGGAATACTGCCTTGATAATGAATCGGCATTACCATTAACCCGACCAGGGCGATACTTGACTTCAAAATCAAAAATTGCCAACTGAGACACCCACCGCTGCTCAGTTGCCCCCAACTTGGCTGAATTCAGGTAGCTCAGTGGGTTGTTATCTGTATAAACGGTACACTGATGACCCAGAAGATAATCCTTAAATTTTTCCGCCATCGCCCATTTAAGGGCGAGGAGTTCAAGCTTCATGGAACTGTAATTTTCCATATTCTTTTCTGTAGGCCTCAGCCCTCGGCTGGCATAGGCCACTGGCCGTAACTTTCCACCTTGCTCCTGACTAAGCACCGCTCCTAATCCCAAATGACTAGCATCGATGTCAAGCACAAAAGGCTTCGCAAAGTCAGCATAGGCCAACACCGGAGCTGCCACCAATTTCCCTTTGAGAGACTGGAATCCCTGCTCACACTCTGGGGTCCAACAGCTCTCTATGGGTCTACCGGAGCCCCTCTTTTTCTTTGTCCCACCCAACTCTGCTACCAGGCGATGCAGAGGGGCAGCCAACTTGGCAAACCCCTCTACAAAACGCCGATAATAACTCACAAAGCCCAAAAATGATCGCAACTCTGCAACGTTACTAGGTCGCCTCCATTCTGCCACCGTACTAATCTTACTGGGATCGGTAGAAACTCCTTCCTTTGAAACCACATGCCCCAAGTAATGAACCTCCTGACGGAAAAAACAGCATTTCTCCAGTTTGGCCTTTAAGCCCTCCTGCTGTAACCGGCTAAAAACCAACTCCAATCGTGCAAGATGTTGGGCAACATTGGTGGAAAAGACAATAATATCATCCAAGTACAACAACAAGGTTTGGAATCGTTGATCTCCAAACATACGTTCCATCAACCGTTGGAATGTACTTGGGGCATTGCACAGCCCAAAGGGCATCCGATTAAATTCGAAAAGCCCAAAGGGTGTGCAAAAAGCGGTCTTACCCTTGTCTTGCTCTGCCACAGGAACCTGATTATAGCCACTTACTAGATCAACCGTTGAAAACCACTGAGCCCCAGAAAGTGCATCTAAGGTCTCTTCGATGCGGGGCAAGGGAAAAGCGTCCTTTCTAGTCTTCTGATTTAACTGTCGGTAATCGACACATAACCGTATGTTGCCATCTTTTTTCTTAACGACAACTATAGGGGAAGCAAAGGGGCTACTACTTTCCCTAATCACCTGACTCGCTAGCAATTTTTGCACATGTTCCTTAACCGCAACATAGTCAGAAGGGGGAATTCGCCGATACCTCTGCCGAATAGGAGCAGAATCCAAAAGTGGGATCTCATGTGTGATCAAGTTGGTACACCCCAAATCAGAATCATCTGTTGAAAATACAGATCTATATTTACCCAACAGACCCCTCACCTGACTCTGCTCTTCTTCAGAGAGGTGCGAGAGATCCATCTGCTGGATTACCTCTTCTACGCCATCAACACTTCCAACTTGCGAAGAAACAACAGCCTGTTGGCAATCAACAACACCTGGACGAGTAGCAATAATCTCCCCTGGCCAGCTCATTGGCTGGACCTGACACAATGTCCCCACCACTTGTCGTGGTTGCAGGAAGACATCAAGTTCACCCATGTTAACCATAGGGACTTTAGTAATACCACCTCTCACCGGAACCAGGGATACAGATGCCAACAAGCCAGATGGAAGTGGATTCCCATTGTCTAAAGGCTCGTAAAGGGCCATAGAAAGTAACCCACACTGTACAGCACAAGTAACTGGGACAAACTGCAAGGAGTTTGCTGGAATGCGGACCACATGTTTACCCCGGACACGTACAGGCCCCCCACTAAATTCTGACCCCTGAAAGCAACCAGTCTGGCAACATTGAAGTGCCGATGTCCACGCTGGAACTTCTTTAACTATAGGGAGATTAAACAACTCTGGGCCATGTTGATTAAACAGCTCCTGAAAGCACTCACCTATAACATTCATCCCCAATAGACCTGGCAACCCTGATGTAGAAAGAACCTGAGGAGGATCCTTTACAACAAGGACACCCTTATTGTGAATACGTCTACCCAATACAACAAAATCCAACTCCAGGTATCCTACAAAAGGAATAGAGAGACCATTAGCGGCCCGAAGCTGCAACCATCCACATTCATTCAACCTTTTCTTACCCCAGGGCTCAAAATGAGCCAAGAAGAAGCTCTCTGTGACAGTGGTTACCATGGAACCTGTATCCAATAAGCATGGAACATTAACCCCACCCATATTAACTACAACTGAGGGGCATTTACCCAACAAAGTAGAGGGTCCACTACCAGTGGGGGCAGGGGCCCCTGAGCCAGGCCCTATCCCTTCCGAACTGTGGCTCATCAGTTCAGAGGGTTGCAGTTTTCCGCCTGCCCATTAGGAGGCACTACATTCCCATGTGACAAACGAGCCCGTTGATCTCTAAACTGAATCTGTCCTAGTGTACAATTACGAGCAATATGCCCAGGCTGATTGCATCGCCTACAAATGATAGGGCCAGGCTGCCTGGGACGGTTACCTACACTCTGGGATTGCAGTTGCCGTAAACTTTGAGTCAGTTCATTAAGTTGTTCTTGCTGGGCCCTCATCATTCTCTTCAGTTCTGTGAGCTCTGAAACATTTACCTCTGATGGACTAGAGGAATCTATCTGTCCCTGTACTCTATACTGAAGAACAGAGGAAGCTGGGAGCGAATGACTCCTCTCTCTCCTCTCCGAATGAAATCCCTCATCCACCCATCTTATTGCCTCTTTACGAACATCCAGAAGGGTGGAATCAGGGTCCAATCGAACAAAACGTTTGAGCTCCCGCCGCAAACCACTATCCAGCACATGCTCTACAAACTGGTCTCGAAGTAAAACCACTGAATTAGTCATACCTCCAGGGGTATGTTGTACCACCTTATCCATTAATGCAAAAAGAGCATGGGAATACTCCTGCAAGGACTCGCCCTCAAGCTGTTTACGAGAAAAAAAGTTTTGCTGCAGGGCAATATAGGACTGTGAGCACCCATAAAGTTCCTTCAAGATAGAGAACACCTGTTCTGGTGTTTCCCTATCTCCTCTTGCCCTATACTTAATCTCATTCTTGGCAGGACCCTCTAAGTGATCTATAACAAATAATGTCTCCTCAGCTGAAGGCAGATGTCGAACCCGCAAGCAGGCTTGTATCTCCTCCACCCATTCAAACACATTGTCTTCCCCTCTACCACTAAACATACGACCCCTCCGTTCCCTAGGGACGTAAACGACTCGTTCAACTATGGGGCTAGGGGCAGGTAGGACATTCACAGTTGAGGGGCCCGCCGCTCCAGTAGCCTGGCCTGCTTGCTGTTGGTGCAACCGCTCATTTTCTCCCCTCAATGACTGCACTTGCCTTCTCAACTCCTCCAATTCAGCCTCCATATCTACAAGCTTCCCCCCCCCCAAAAAAAAAAGAGAGAGAGAGAGAAAGAAAAAAAAAGGAAAACCTTACCACTTAACCCAAATCTCTTCCACTATCACAATCCTGGCTGCTTCGTACCAGCTGCTGCTTTGCTAAAAAAAACACCAAAAACACAACAACACACAACCATACAATTCTTCTCTGCGACTGTCTCTGCTTGTCACTTCGTCCTGCCGACTACGCCACTTGTGACTGGATTACAGTCAAATCATACTAATAAGGCCCGCACTTCAGGCTTTCAACCAAATGAAAAGGACAAGCAGAGACAAAGTCACAGATAACAAATTTATTAATCAATTAAATTACTAAAACCACATTGAGCGAGACAGTAAAATTTAAAAGACCCTTTTGACCAATGGAAACAGGTCAACAAAATAGGCTTTGTTGTGGTTGGCTTACATGGGCCGTCCACCATACACTGACCAACACAAACAAATTCAAAAATTACAAGAAAAGGAAAAGGAAAAAAGAATAAACTAATCAAGTTAGTTTATTTTCTCTGATTGCAATAAACAATTTACTGCTCAAATAATAAACACACACTTCAAACCAAATAAAGAACACAAGTATGTAAATCCACCCAACACAAACCAAATAAGGTCAAAATAAGACAAATTAAATAAGAAAACACAATCCCCACAATAACTACACTACATTCTTGAGCAGTTTTAATGTAAAGCAAATCAAAGAAATAATACCACTCGAATAACAAAACCAAAATACTAAATCAATTCAAAAAAACAAAGCCTAATAAAACTATTATACTTATACTAATAATGAAGAAAAATAAAGCAACCAAAGACAAAATTTCAATACAACTCACACACACCACACACATACAACCAACAAATACACACAAACCAAAAGATTATAACACAATCAATCTGCTCCGTAAATGAGCAGCATTAATACAAAAAAAACAGGAAATATCACAAACCCCAAAATCCAAAATAACCAAAATAAATCAATAAATAGACAGGTCTAAATAATAATACCAGATAATGTCAGTAAAAGAAAAACACAATTTTACGTTAACTTCATTGTTCACACAGAACAAATACAATGAGCAAATAAACACAGGTCAAAAGACTACACTTGATCTGCTCCGTTAGCGGTATCCATACAGAAGACAAAAAGAAATAACAAACCCCAAAATAACTGAAATGACTAAATCAATTAATAAACAAATCTAAATGATAACTGATAATTTCAACAAAACCGAAAATAAAATAAAGAAACAACCAAACAACCACACAATTTCAGTTAAACACACATACCCAACAAAATACAATCGGCAATAAATGAAAGTCAAAAGGATTGCGTCACTATTAATCTGCTCCGTAAGTGAGCGGTGTCAATATGCAGGAAGCAACCCAAATACAATACCCCAGATTTCTAAATAACTAAGTTAATAAACCATACATAAAATTAAGCCAGCGAGGTGGCGAACCCCATAAAATCCCAAAATCAAGTTACGGGTTTAGAGCGGCTCCAATGAGCCTCGTACAGGCATTAAGAATGTTCAATGAACTTGCGAGCGCTCGATACAACCACGAGCGTGCACTGCAAACCCGCTTCTCAGACGGGAACGCCGATTTAACCGCAGCAAAGCAGCAACTGGCACTCTGAAAAACATTAGACATACATTCGTTTGCTTTTCTTCTTCCTCCCCACTCCTCTCCCATTTATAATCACACCAGAAGGGTAGGGAAAAATAAAATTACCTTTTGCGTGTATAACACTCACATACTCACAACGGATGCCTGGATATACCCGACTTATCTAAAATAACACCAAGCAAGCACATTAATCACACCTGTGAATTAAATAAACTTCCCCACGAACACCCGTATTCTAATTTGTATAATTCCCTCCCCTCTATACCCTCCAATTTAACCAAACCTACCTTTACCGAGGAGTGAAGGAGATACAAGACCTACAGCAACAGGTCACATCAGTACAATTGGCACGAAGAAAGCGAAATCACCTATGCCGATATACAGCCACAGGTCACATCAGTACAATGGCACGAAGAAAGCGAAATCACCTGTGCCTATATAGCTACGTGATTGCCTGACGTACGCAACCACGCACCTGGTGCAATCTGTCCGCTCTTTTAAAGGGCTACGCCAACTATTGTTAAAGGGGCAATCCCACTACATAATTTAAAATGCAAATGAGCGAATGAAATGCAAACACTTATCACAATGATGGTGGTTTGTTGTAATTGAAACTCAATTGTGCTGTCAATTATTTTTATTGCTCTCTTTCTTTCTGCACTAAATGGTAGTGCTGTGGTTGGATAGTGCAGATAAAGGGGGCGGTATTTTTGTAATTCGCCTTGCTACCTACCTCACAAAACTGGAGATTTCTGTTTGACCTTAATTTTCACATGCTTGCAGTAAAAAGCTTACCCAAACAAAGTTACTGGGTTGATATTTGTACATTTTCTAGGTTGATAGAAGCACTGGGGACCCAATTATAACACTTAAACATGGAAAAAATCTCATTTTCAGGCTAAGACCCCTTTAACAAAAATTTACTTGCTTGAACCTTGAGCTTGAACCTTTAAATGTATACACCACTGTATACACCAAATTCAAGACTGCATAAAATGTATAACACTGCAGGTCAATAGCAAATATTTAGCCCTGATATGGTTCTAGAATGTTTATTTTTTTATAGAAATTGAGATTTTTATAGTGTTATGTGACATTGGTCGCTAGTGCGCAAGCAAATGGACCAATGAGCAGACACTGTGTGTAGGTAATGGGAGTTGATTGTGAATGTGTTTTTATATCAAGAATCCTGCTAGTTTATAATGATTTACAATATTAGCATTACAGCGAAATATCATGCAGCCTCCCAGGATGTCATTTTGCATTTAAATAACTTCTAATAGCCGTGTAAACACATTTGTATCTGTTTGTAAACTGAAAGGATAAACTGCATTCAAACAATGTTTATTAAAAACATGTAAATTAAGAGAATATTTTAAAATACTGAGGTCCATTAGAAGAGCTGTGATTTACCTGAATTGCTTATTGTGATGGGAGGAACACTACTTTGAAGTTTTCAGAAAACAGTGTTTTCATAACAGATAATTTCTCTGCAGACCCCTGCAACAACTACACTGTGCTGAACGATTCAAGAAGATCCACCAACTATTATTCTTCCTCCTTCATGTGTGACGTCTCTGTCAGTTGGGTTGGCTGGTATCGACTTTACCTTAATGGCCAGAGCACTCGAATGCCAGAAACATGTGTTGAAGAAAACATGTGTGGTACTGCATATCCACTTTGGCTTAGTGGTGGACACCCAAAACCTGAGGATGGAGTGGTCACCAGAGATGTTTGTGGTCATGGAAACAACTACTGCTGCTATTATCGGTCAAATCCCATTAGAGTCAAAGCCTGCACAGGTGGTTTTTATGTCTATGAGCTTGTTAGACCAACTACATGCAATATGGCATACTGTGCAGGTAATTCAATTTTATTAAACTTACAAGTCACACACCAACCTAGAACGATTGAGCTGATATGTAGTATTGGATAAATAATATATATGAGGGCATTTTTATCTGTTTATAAAGTAAAAATGTACAGTTACACAAGTAGTTCTTGTGGAGAACATTATCTCCTAATAAATGTAAAATCAAAGAAACAGATCATACCAACAACAAAGAAAACAAATAAACGTAAATTTAGTCAATCTATTAAAATACTGACATCTACTACACTGTAAAAAATTGCTGTTAAAAAACAGCCAAATTTAACAGTATGATTCTGTTTTTTAACAAAAACAGAAGTATACTGTTAAATTCTGCATTCTGTAAAAAAAACAGTTTTCAGAATAATGTGAATTTACAGCCCTGAGAGTCCACCGTTAAAGACTGTGTCCCAAATCACACCCTACACCCTCATTCACTATTCCCTACATTAGTTTCCTAATGATCCACCTGAAATCAAGTCAATGAGTTCAAGTACTGAAGCATTAATGATGGACACCTGCTGCTAATAAACAGAATCACTAAAGAAAAGATAAATACAAAGATAAGACATGAGCAGAAACACTTACAGACACAAAGACTTAGATGAACATCAACTGAAAATAACAGAACACATTACATCTCTCCATATATCACCAGATGAGAATTAAACATTTACACAAACACCATTACCATCTTCACTTATAAACCACTTTGACTTTATTTCTGTTATACATTTACAAAAGTTCTTACTGAGAACAAACAGGTGTTTACTAGACTTTACAAGCATTTTCTTTAAAGTCACCATTATGGTGATCACTGGTTTCATTAGTTGGGCTCTTGACTTGGTTTTCAGTCTGGTTGCTATAACTGTGTCTTTATGATGCATGTTTGTTATGGCAAAGAAAACCAAGAGATGATAGACTCTCGTGAGGTTGGATGTCTGAATATTGATCAGTAGTTTGTCTTACCAGCCTTATGAAGCTTAATCATAAAAATTAGTAGTTCTTAGGAATGTTTATGAATAAGTATTTGCATATTTGAATCAGAATCATTACATTAATTATTAGTATAAGAGTAATCTGATAGCTTGACAGAGTTGCCTTCAAATGTATTTTTGCAAACTTGAAAACAGTCCTCAGCTGACACTCACAGACATCAAGAATCAGCATATGATTCTCAACTAGGGTGACAAAAGAAAATGGAAAAACAGTTCATCGGCCTAATGAGTTTTGTACTATGCTGATACCCAGCATGCATTGCAGCATGAAGCTTTTCATTTGATAGTCACCATTGTTGAGATTCATAGCCTGATTCTTGATGTCTGTGTGTGTAGTTTGCTGGTGTTTTTAAATTTCATTTAATCCCAATGTTTTTAAGATTCCTCTGGCTACCTCAACACTCAGTTTCTGTCACATTATTAGACTACTATAAGGGGTTGCCACCCATCTAATCAGTTATGAGCTTTTGTATAAATCAGTAAATTACTTTTGACTCATGAGACTTACACCATAACAGTCATTAGTTAGTGATAATACTTTATTTATACTTTTTTGCCATATTCAATGTCTTTCAAATCACATTGATAAGCATGAATAATTATAACACCAAAGGGGAAACCCAAGGATCAAGAGTCCTAGTAAAGTAAACACTGATCACGAGAATGGTAACTATTATTTAGGGATTAGACTATTAGACTAAAGCTGTCCAAACTCAAAACAACTTGCACTGACATATTTTAAAATACATCAGTGCCCTTTGTTTCGCCTGAAAATGCACAAGTTATGTTTTTAGTTAGGCATGTTTGTTAAAACTTGTTAAATTTCCTAATTAAACTATTCCTGGTTTAAGATAATACCTGTTTAGGAAACCACACCGTATGATTTATTTCTCAGTAAGAGCTAATGTACATATAAAATAAAATCTAACTGGTTTGTAATAAGTGAAGATGTTAATGCTGTTTGTGGAGTTGTTTGATGATCTTCTTGTGAGATCTTAGAAAATCTGAGTAAGTTTGAGTCTCTTCTAAGTCTGTAAGTTGAGTTTCTGCTTGTTTTCTCTTTTACTTATTTTGTTCATCTTTTATTCAGTGATTGTGTTTGTTAACAGCAGCTGTTCATAATTAACTCAATCATCACTTTATTATCTCATTAACTTCAACATTGGGTCTGTTTCTTTTACTCTTTGTAGTGTGGACACATTAAGCAGTGTTCTTTTGACACCAAGGATTTTGCGATGGGGTTTAAAGGGTTAAATATGTAAGATATAAAAACACAGAATGCTAATGTTTTTTAACAGTCCGAAGGAGACCGTAAAAAAACATTATCTTGCTGGCAACCAAGCTGCCAGTTGATTACTGTTATTTAACAGAATGTGCTGTTAAAAAACAGAAAACTTAACAGTCAAATTTGCATACAGAAATATGTTAATTTCACACAGACATTAGAGAAAAGTCCTTGTATTTTGTTTTTTAAATCATGTGAACTTAAAAACTGTTCAGGGGATTTACACAAGATGATAATGTGAGAGATCTCTAAGTGTTTAATGTTTTGTTTTGTTAGTATTTGACTCAGTTTTTGGGTTACCATTGTGCTGAAGAGTAGTGTGGTTGTTTAGGTCAAGGATGGGCAGTAGATCATTGATGTTATGCTGCCTGTTGTTTTATTTTAAAGCAGTAACTGTGTAGTTTGCTCATGGTGAACTACATGAGATTTGTGTGAAAGTTTAAATGTTTGCAGTTCAATTTTAGAAGTAATATTTGTTTTCAGTGGACTCAAATTAATTAAGTTCACAATACTAACACCACCATGTAAATATATTTATTTATAAACTTGAATGGATCAGGCAATTGGTTTCCTAAATGAAATGAGTTTCTTTCAGGGCATTATAACATTAACATACTGTTAAAATAGGAGAGCTGTAAATTAACGGAAGTAGAACTGTATTTTAACAGAGGCAGAACCGTAAAATAACATTATCTTGCTGGCAACCAAGCTGCCAGTTGATTACTGTTATTTAACGGCACAATTTTTTAGAGTGTAGACAAGCTGTATTTTTTTTTTATAATAATAAGCTTTTAATGCAGCTTTTCTTAGACTCTTAGTGAAGAGAAAGAAAAAGCTTTAAAGTTTTTGAGGAAAACAATGTTTTTATTGAACAGATGATTTCTCTGCTGACCCCTGCTACAACTACACTGTGCTGGACAATTCAAGAAGAGCCACCAATTATAATTCATCCAACACGTGTGACAGAAATGTCAACTGGGTCGGCTGGTATCGGCTTTACCTTAACGGCCAAAATGTTCGAATGCCAGAAACATGTGTTGATAACTCAAAGTGTGGTACTGATGCCCCACTGTGGCTAAGAGGTGGACACCCAAAACCTGAAGATGGAGTGGTCACCAGAGATGTTTGTGGTCACCATGACAATTACATCTGCTATTTTCAGTCATATCCCATTAGAGTCAAAGCCTGCACAGGTGGTTATTATGTCTATGAGTTTGTTAAACCATCTACATGCAATATGGCATACTGTGCAGGTAAATACTTTATGTCTGTGATTCTTAACTCCATTTGTGATTGTTGTGTCTCTGTTCATTAATTCAATTTAATCAATTAAATAATTTCAGATGTTGACAGCATAAACAAAACCTACATAAGTGTCACGCCAGCGATCACCACACCTGGTAACGATAACATTCATTAGTTTATATTTCAAATTTTCACAATGTCAACTGTGCAATGCATGTTTAACAATTACTTTTTGGCTGCATTTACACTTTGCATTAACATGCGATCTCTGTGATCCGTTCACACAGATCCGATCATCAGTGTATCAGGACACGGCACGTTTACATTTGTCAACATTAAAGTGTTTTCTGTATCTGGATGTGTGATCGGATCACTTGCGGGGAGACGCGCTGAATGAATAGCTGTCAATCACAGATGGCTACAGCTGTCTTTAGCCACATGATTTAGGGTT
The DNA here is from genome assembly GCF_030506205.2 of Paramisgurnus dabryanus. Classification (NCBI taxonomy): domain Eukaryota; kingdom Metazoa; phylum Chordata; class Actinopteri; order Cypriniformes; family Cobitidae; genus Paramisgurnus; species Paramisgurnus dabryanus. The sequence continues at coordinate 21,183,269 of NC_133340.1, read as the reverse complement.
GTCGCGGTAACCGCAATCACGTATTGTAAAGTGTTACTGAGAAGCCAACAGCAGAGAATAACTAGCAACCCCAATAACCGTGATGTTCACATTTTAGGCTTTATTTATTTCTTTTTTAGCATTAAAGGCTTTATCTTTGTGTATCTGCAACGTCCGCACCGGGGATGCACGTTTATTTTTGACAGCTGTCAGTGAGAGGAGATGAAAGTGGGTGGGGTTTTGTGTGACGTTGACTTGTAAATGCAAATACGATGGCTGGATTGCGTTTACATTACACTGAGATCCGATCACAAAGCATCCTTGACTAAGGGGCTGTTTACACTTGGTATTGAGGTGTGTTTTCATCGATCGGATCACAAGTGGACGAGAGAGACACATCACGTTTATACCTGGTATTTAAATCCGTCTCTTTTGTCTACTTTCGACCGTTTCTGTCCTGAATACTGTGAGGGGTGGTCTGTCGAGACGGTGGGCGAGTCTCTCTGCTGTCATTCAAACGTGAGCGGGAGTAATTATTACGCAAACTAATATGCTGCACATACACAGTAAAACTCCCAGTGTTAAATTAACACTGCTGGGAGCATATATGGTCCCACTCTACAGGGTGTTAAATTTACACTGAATCAGTGTTAAAGTTAATGAGGTAATGAAGTGATGATTAAGACATTAATGGTGAACACCTGCTGGTCATTTCATGTCAAATCAACTTCATTTTAGAATTGTTCCTGTCTCTAAGTTTTTATTTTATTTTTCTGGAGAAAGTAATACTAAAATAATGAAAAAGGTCAACATATTAAATGCAATAGATATATAAAAACTGCTGTGTGTATATATGATTCTATCTTACAGAGTTTTAAAAAGTTACACTGAAGCAGAGCCATCTTTAACTTTTGCCTCTCTATCATCATCTGTGTTTGAAACTTAAAGTTACAACTTGCTTGTAGAGTTACATGGATGATAAGTTTAATCTCTATACAACAGCTGTATTTCTGGTTAATAAAGTGAGTCACCATTGTCCCGATTAGTGTTTCCATTAGTTGGGCACTTGAGTCTTGAAGATTAGAGTTGGCCTTCTTTTGTTCATTGTGTTTATTAAACACATCTGTTGGAGCAGATGGAGGTGACACAGATGAAGTTATAAACTGTTGGTGTGCTACAGTAGTTGTTAAATATTGTGATTCACTGATCTCAAACAAAAAAAAAACACTAAATGTAAGTTACATTTTTTTATGTTCAGTCAAACCTGTGATGTTCCTATGCTGTAAATCCATACCCTTAAAAGTTAATTTTTTTTACACAAATCTAATCTGTGGTTTCAGTCGGACACCCTGAGACATCAACAATCACCCTATAAAACACAATCATGGTGACAATCAACAACAAAGCTTCATGACATCAACAATCACCCTATAAAACACAATCATGGTGACAATCAACAACAAAGCTTCATGCCGCAATGCATGCTGGGTACCAGGATTGTAGAAAACTCTTTCATAACTCCCATCATGCATTGCAACATGACACAGTTGTGCAACTTTCTTACCATTTACTGTCACCATTGTTGAGATTTGTATCCGAAGTCATGAAGTCTCTCTAAAAAAAAAACTATAGAATCAAAGCACCCTTATCCAAAACTATGTAATTTGCATAGAGAAACATTTTTTATGCTTTTTTTCTTCACCTTTTTCATATCATATCATATATTAATGTTTTTAAAACAAGCAATTTTAGGTGGGTTGATAAGATTTTTTCTACATCAAGCAACAAACAAGTGCTTTTATTGAAACACTGTTGCAATTGCTAATATTGGAGAGTTAGTCTAGTGAAGGTCAAGGGACAAACACCTAACTAAAGGAAACACTAATCACAATAATGGTGACTTCAAATGAATCTAAAACACAAACTGGAGATTTATTGTGATAATTTTTGTGATAAATATCCATTTGACTTGTGATTACATCGTATCAGAAAGAAGATTTGTCTACTAAATCACATGTGTGGATGCTGGAATAGTTGAGCACTTTTATTTTTTCTGACAACAGTTGTTTAGAAGTTAAACTTATCATCGTCTACAAAATAGCTCTACAACAAAGTTGTAAGTTTGGGTTTCAAACAGAGATGATGATAGAGAGGCAAAAGTTAAAGATTGCAGCTTTTTACTCTGCTTCAGTGTAACTTTTTAAAACTCTGTAAGATAGACTCATATATACACACTGCAGTTTTTATATATCTATTGCATTTAATATTTTGACCTTTTTCATTATTTTAGTATTACTTTCTCCAGAAAAATAAAATAAAAACTTAGAGACATGAACAATTCTAAAATGAAGTTAATTTGACACAGAATGACCAGCAGGTGTTCACCATTAATGTCTTAATCATCACTTCATTATCTCATTAATTTTAACACTGATTCAGTGTAAATTTAACACTCTGTAGAGTGGGACCATATATGCTCCCAGCAGTGTTAATTTAACACTGGGAGTTTTACTGTGTAGCTTTGTATGTTAGAGTCTGAATTTTCAGCGCAATTGATGAAATAGGATCGCGCAACATTCACACTTTCAAAATGAAAATACGGAGACCAGCGCTGCTTTAGTTTTATCAATGAAAGGCTAAAAATCCAGCTGTTCACCGTGTGTTCACGGCAGAAGTCAGAAAAATACGTAAAACTTCTGTTTAGTACCTCAGATTAGATAAATTGGCAGAGAGAAGGTGGTTGCGTGTGGCTGTTCGAATACATTCAACCACATGTGTGTTTACACCACAAAAGCAATCCAATCGAAAGGGGTTTTGAATGTGGTTGAAAGTGGTCAAAAGTGGACGAATTCAAAACTTTTTGAACACCGTTTACACCTGGCATTAACGTTGTCCACTTGTGAACCGATCGACGAAAACGCATGTTAATGCCAAGTGTAAACAGCCTCTAACTCTGCATCAGGACACACAGATTGGATAACATTCCAAACACAAACGTGTTTAAACTTGTCTTTTCAATGTGTATGTGGACAACATCTGGATACAGGTCGCATGTTAAAGGACAAGTTCGGTATTTTAAACTTAAAGCCCTGTTTTCAGATTGTTTATGGTCAAATAGAATGGTTTTGACTGAAATTTTGACATTTTCGGCTGCCCTGAGAATTTTCGCGTGTTTGTGTTTCAGCTCAGACCTCTACAATGGGTTTAATGGTGCACTGGAACAATCCTTCCTAAAATGCATTAAACTTTCGTTTACAAAGACGTGAAACTCACCGAGTGGTCAGGGGTGTTCACTGGTATGCTCACACAAAAATCGCTCTAAAAGACGCATTCCAACAGGTTTTAGTTTTTACCAACTCCATTGACTGTATTAGACGTCCTGTGAGGTACGGTATTACTCCGCGCCGGGAACTTTGTTTCTATTCTTGCAATTGGCAAAGGCGGATTAGCGCCACCACCTGGGCTGGAGTGTTTATTATTCAAGCTCTAAGCGGAAGAATGTACGGGTGTGAGGCGTTTGGGGAAATAGGTCCACAAGTTAACAACGAATGCTAAAACAGCTGTTGGAAAGCATCTTTTGCAGCGATTTTTGTGTGAGCATATCAGTGAACACCCCTGACCACTTGGTGAGTTTCACGTCTTTGTAAACGAAAGTTTAATGCATTTTAGGAAGGATTGTTCCAGTGCACCATTAAACCCATTGTAGAGGTCTGAGCTGAAACACAAACACGCGAAAATTCTCAGGGCAGCCGAAAATGTCGAAATTTCAGTCAAAACCATTCTATTTGACCATAAACAATCTGAAAACAGGGCTTTAAGTCTAAAATACTGAACTTGTCCTTTAATAATGTTGTTTATAATATACAGAACTGACCTATTGGTTATCTTCTAAATTTTCTCATGTACTTGATTTGTTATATTGATTTGTTTCATGGCTGTAATTTTCATTGTGTTTATGAATTGTTTCAGGTTTAAATATAACACAGCTTACAAATTGCACGGTAAGTTTAAATATTTTTTAGCTAACAAATTTCTATCAATTTCAAGAGCAGCACAAATAGAGAGTATAATAATTTAGCCTTTGTGGAGGTGAGATGCTAAATGGTCGTCTGAACATTCTTTTGTTAATTATTTTGGTTAAAAGTTGATTTTACTTCAGACTATAGTTACAAGCCAACATTTTTCCTTTATTCATATTTTGCTAATTATTTGAGTGACAGACATTGTATCTCATTTATTACTTTCTCTGACATTTTTTTCTCAATTCCGCTGACATTACAATATTAAAATATTTGTTTATTGACAAGCTGAATAAAGATAATTTACACAATTTTTGTATAGTGTACATTTTATATTGGTCATACCCAATCTCTTTTTTTAATGAGATCTACAGTTTGCGGGATCCCTTGAGTCAGGAAGATAATAATACTAAGCAGAAAGTGGGGGAACACTAGTTGGGTGCGGGAAAAAATTTGTGGGAGTGGGACGAAAAACCTCTAGTATAATGTGGTCTGTTCATTCACTTTTATTTATTTTCTAACTCTGTATAAAAGCAAAACAATAAACTTCATGATACCTTTAAAGGGCCCATGGCATGAAAATGTTAGCACTGCCACGTTGTAGGTGTGAGCAAAAATGTGTTGTTTTCGGTGTGTACTTTAAAATGTAAATGAGCTGATGAAGTGCAAACACTGATCACAATGATGGTGGTTTGATGCAATTCAAACTCAATTGTGCTGTCAATATTTTTTTTCTCCTCTCTTTCTCTCTGCACTTAATGGCAGTGCTGTGGTTGGATAGTGCACATTAAGGGGGCGGTATTATTATAATAAGAGCTCCTTATGACATCATAAGGAGGGCTAAATTTCAATGACCTGATTTTTGCTCACACCTACAAAGTGGCAATGCTAACATGTTCATGCCATGGGCCCTTTAATATTAAAACTTCTTAACACGCACCGGCCCGGCGGCGGTCCCTAGGGGGCGTTTTTACGTGTTTTTGTACTTTGTTTAACATCAAATATTCAATCAACAATCATAAACTTTGCATTATTTGAAAGTTTAAACACTCAAAATTCATGTTCTGAGCTTATTTTTGCAATCAATACACTGGTGTGGATAAGATTAAATAAAATGCAGACGGAATGCATATAAAAAAATTTGTGGGTACTCACATGTCTTGCCATATGGTTCTGATCATCTCTGACAATTCCCAAAAACTTCAACGTACATTGCAACGTAAGGGTCCACTCTTCAAAAAGCATCCCACGTTTTAATCCAAAACAACGAAAAATAGTGATAAATCCAGCAATACCCTCCTTTATTTACATCCGCGCTTCCGCTAAGTATGATCGATCATGTTTATTTTCTATCAAATATCGAGTTTTATCAGTGAAAATCCATCTCTTCCTGCTTCGTTAGACTCTTCCGATAAATATCCCGCCCTATTTTTCTGTTTTGTTCAATCAGATAAGGTTTGACAACTCAAAATGAATCGGGAACACCGATTTGCCCAGACAGATGTCCTTCAGCTAACCATAGGCTTTTGACTGGATTACGCCAAAACAAAGCCAGCCAATGCTTAGCCAGCAAAGTTTTGATGGGCAGGGGTAGTAACCAATCATGAAACGATTACAAGGATTCAACTTACGTCAGTAAAGTGTACTTCTGCGCAAATCTACAGAAGCGCATGGATAGGAATGCCCACGCCCCCTCCCTGCGCGTTTGTTTGTTTGGGTAGCATAGCAGCCGGCTAGGCTCTCCGGAGCCGCTGAGAAACCTCTCAAAGGTTAGATATAACATCTCCATTGTGGATTGTCGACTGCAGAGGACTTGTTTGTGTTGAGAGTGTTTTGGAGAAGTTGATAAAGAGCATGATCGCGGAGCAAAGATACAAGATTGGATATAAACAAACCGCGTCGTCGACGAGAGATGGACCGGACTATGAGCTCAGCTGCGCTCGCTTGGATAAAGTAAGTGGATTCTTTTGTTCATTAGTTATTTTACGTTACATTTCTAGTTTCTTGTTAGCTGTTTTGATTATAAAGTAACAGTGGAGATGACTAAAATACGAGTTTTACATGGTTTCATTTTCTATGACATGTTATATAAATGAATCATTTTTATAGCTATATGAATCAAATGCACAGAATATACAAACTAAAAACAAGATATGTGGTGGAAAATATGAGTATTACCAGCTGAGAAATATAGGTTATTTGGCAAACATAAGACATTTGTAATTATAAATATATTCATGTAATGTGTGTATGTGTGTATGTATTATGTTCATGTATATTACATCATAGTTTCTCATACAAATAGTTGTATGTCTCTAACTTTTGACTCAAACTAAAATCCTCTCTTGCTTTGTGTGTGTCTGTGTTGTGTTGTGTTGTGTTGTGATGTGATGTGATGTAACAGGTCTTCAGCTGACATCCAGAGGAGGACTGGAATCTGGAGTGCATTCATGAGCGACCACATTCAAAATAGCAAGTATTTTGTTATAATGTGCAAATGTTTTTTTCTGAAATTGTTTTTTCTATGTGCTTTGGTGGGCAGAGAAGTTCTGAATTGATATACATCATGTAATATGTAGTCCTGACTCATTTTCTTTTGATAATCATGTCATTTTGTTATCATGTGTATATTTGGAGTTTCCAAGTGCACTTTTTCTGAAAGGACGCCTGGACTTTTTTGAAATAAAAGCTCACAGAAACAACATTTTTTGGAGTATCATTCTCAAATTTGAATCACAGCATGGTCAGACATTCAGTTTACCTATATGGTTTCCCCAGGTGTCTCAGATGACCATTTCATACCTTTTTTGCTAAGTGAATGTTATTTAAAGAAAAACGGAAGTCATTTAATGTATATTTTACCTTGTTTTACTCTGTTTCTTTACTACTCTGAGTTGTTATGACTATTAGGCAACAATATGTCAAGTGTCTAGTTTCAAACAAGACCAGAATTATGAATATAGACCATAGGGTTTAAGAGCTGCAGACGTTTTAGTTTGGAGTTGTCGTTTTTCAGAAAATGCTCAAAAATAGAAGTGCTGGCTAACAGGTTAAGAAACATTATAGAAAAAATACCTAGCACTACTCAACAAATACTGTTCACAGTGTCAGTGCCACAACCACCCTCTTCACTAGTCAACCAAAATCTGTAATATGTAGTATCAGTATGTTCTTGTCCACAGGGAACTTCTTGCATACAGAATCTTCTCGAGCAGTTAGAAAATATTACAGTTCTCAATTTAACGGTAAGTCTTTCAGAGAAAAATTAGAAAATATTTGTATTAATAAAAACCAGTGCAACAAATATTTGTTAATTTGTTAAACTTTTTTAAAACCTAGCTATTTCCTTACTTCCTGAATTAGGATGTGATCAAACTTTTGGACATGGTCTTTATGACTTTAGAGGAGATAAACTCATCATTCAGTGACACAAGAAAACAAGCGTCAGATGTGTTAAAAGTCAGTGAGAAGCTTATCTCAATGTTGGTGAAGCCAACAAACACCTATGACAATGTCAGTTTCACTCGTGCAGCTGTGGGTAAGAGAGACACAACTATCACTGAAACAATATACAAGTAAGGAATAATTGACGCCAGGCCATTGAGTCATTTAATAATAATGCACACCCAAGGTGGTAATGCGACACGAAGCGAAGCAGATTGCCATTACACCATTATTTTCAAATAATTCAAAGGACCAGAGTTGATTATTCTGTTTATAAGACAGTTACCACAGACATTGTTCTGATGGTTATTTTAAGAACATTTATCAGAATAAAGCATAGACAGCCCTGGAATAAATTGCAACCAGAGGCATCATGCCAATTGAAACTGAGGGGACACGTGCCCCTTCAGATTTTTGAGCCAAGTGGATTTTGCATGCAATCTCAAAATCAGTTCAGCATCTCTTCATCTGTAACTTTGTTTCATGAACAAAATATAATCAGTGAATTAAAGGGGTTGAGGGCTTAAACCAGGAACAAGCATTTTGATTGGTCGTTTTTGTGAACCAATCATTTTCAGAGAGAGAGAGAGAGAGAGAGAGAGAGAGAGAGAGAGAGAGAAAATAGTTGACAGCACAATTGTTTTTCAATTTTAACAAACTATAAACATAATAAATGTTTGCATTTTAAAGGACACAGGACACACCCAAGAATGGCACACTTTGCTCAGGCCTACAAATGGGAATTTTAAAGGGGTCATATCACAAGGCTTTTTATGATGTAAAATAAATAATTGATGTTACCAGAGTACATATGTGAAGCTTTAACTCAAAATACCCCACAGATAATTTATTAGAACATGTTAAATTTACCACTTTGTAAGTACGAGCAAAAATGTTCAGTTTTGAGTGTGTCCCTTAAAAATGGAAATGAGCTGATAAAATTCAAACACTGATCGCAATGATGGTGGTTTGTTGAAATTTAAACTCAATTGTGCTGTCAATTTTTTTCTCTTTCTCTTGCTAAGGGGTGGAATTATTATGTTGGTAACACTTTACAGTAAGAATTTATTAAACTTAGTTTGTGTTTATTTCGGCATTTACTAATATATTTATAAAATTAAGCATTAACAAATATTTACTAATACAACCTTATTGTAAAGTATTTATATAGTAGGCTAGTTTTAGAAAACTGCTTTGAAAGCAATTAAATAAATAATAAAGTGAAAAATGTAAATTACAGCATTACATTTAGATCTGCTTATGTTGCATCAAAGGTTTCTTTTTATTAACTGTTTTTGCAGTGTTGATCATTACAGACATTCTCATACGTGACTGCTGTGACTTTATCATTTATGTGTAAAATAGCAATGAAATCATTCATAAAAGTTTCCTTTTTTGTGTAGTTATAAGAATATGGCATATAAAAGGTTTTGACGTTAATAATTATGATAACAGTATGAAGGGTAGCTGTGCACATGTGCCCCCTTAAAACATTTTGGTGAATGATGCCCCTGATGTGACTATGTGCTCATGAAATAACCTTTAATGTTTTAGATGACACAAAAATTTGTGTTTCTTTAAAAATCAGAGGCACAAGTCTTCATGGTTGGACCGCGGGCCACCTTAAATAAAATCCCCCAGCTCGACACAACAAATGCTTCTATAGACATTGATCTCATTGGGATCGCCAAGAACAACAATGGAACAGGTATGCAAAAAAGAAATGCTCACCACAGCCAATAACTATTGTAACAAGACATTATCAGAAAGCAGATGTATATAGTTTCATTTCATCTGTAAAAATAAAATGAGTTAAATATATTCATAAGAGTTGCTAAAGATATTTCCCTATAAAGATACTTTGGCTATACATCCTTGCATCCTTATTGGCATCTTCTCATCAAATTGATTTACATGTCATTCAAAATAATCATGGAAGACACAAATTGTGGTTTCCATTAGACTCTTTCTTGCTAGATCATGGTTTAGACATTTTTATATATTGATTTGTTAGACAGATAGGACAAAGACATAGTATGGTCCTTAGATTGACCAAAGTCTTGGCCAGTCCTGTATTTCAGATGAATGACCAAACTTTTTATCTTTCCTAAAATGTTTTATTGCTGATTGATAGAGCGAGTCGTAATCTTCTGTCATACAAGAACAGCATAAATGGCAGGAACCAAACATGTCTTAATATTTTTTGAATAACAAGATTACCATTCAATAATTGTCACTGTATTACAACCCATAGGGGTAGGATGCAATAAATAGTCAGTTGTAAAAGACTTCCCTAGCCTTCAGACCTAAGTGTTTTTGTTTAGGTTATAAAGGTAGAAAGCAGCAAAGGAATAATGGACAATGGCTCGTTGAATTATTCAACAAAAAAATGCACATCCAAGGTGGTAACCCTGCAAGTAAGCCTACAATGGCCCTTTATGGGCCCACTTAGGGCTAGTCTAAGGGCCCCGCGCAGGTTTGCTCATTGGCAAAACGTTGGCCCTTTAGCGCTGGCCCTGCGCGGGCAGCCCTCACTTAGCCCCCAGGAAGCCCTCATACAGAAAAATCCCCAGAGTTAAATGAACACTGCTGGATGTATATATTGTCCCATCTTACAGAGTGTTAAAAAGTAACAATGAAGCAGAATTAAAAGCTCTGTTATCCTCTTTCTCAACATCTCTGTCTGAAATCTAAAATTACATTTCACATCTTACTCGTAGAGTAATTTTCTTAACTTATGTTAAGATGTTGGCTGTTTCATTTAAAGTCACCATTATTGTGATCAGTGGTTGTTTTATTTTGACTTTGACTCTTGATCGTTGGCTTGTTAGTGTTTTCTGGCTGCTATATCTAAGTGTGTTTAAAACACATGTTATAGCAAAGAAAAGACAATTGTAGTTGAATACTGATGGTTGATACATAAACATTGTTAAACATAATCATTTAATGAACAGATTTATTAATATAGTTTTCCCCCTCATCAGAAGCATCATTTTCTGTTAATAATGAAATACTACAGTGTAAGGTCCAAAACTCTCATAGCAGTTTATTATTCTGAAGGATTTTGATTGTTTGCACATAAACATTAACCGCTGACCAATGTAGATGCACAGACATCAAGAATCAGAGTATGAATCTCAACAATGGTGACAAAGAAAATGGTAAAAAAGGTCATTATTTATTCATGCCGCAGTGCATTCTGGGAGTCCTGGATGAGATTTGTAATTTGTTGATACCCAGCATGCATTGCAGCATGAAGCTTTTCGTTTTATTGTCACCATCATTGTGATTCATACTCTGATTCTTGATATTTGTGTGTCTACATTGTAGAGCAGTTAGTTTAAAGTGTCAGTGTTTCAAAATTCTTCAGAAAGACAAACTGCTAAGCGAGAGCTGGATCTCATACTATAGTATCACATTGTCAGAGAAAGATCCTTCTGATAAGTGTGCAAACAATAAATTAATACATACGTTTTTATGTGATGATGTTTAGACCTTATTTACTAAACTGACCAACACCAAAGGATCACAAGCTGCCATAACAAACATGTCTTAAACACACAAAGTTATAGCAATCAAAAGACTGAACAAGGCAAGAGTCAAGAGTCAAGTTTAACTAAATCAAACACTGATCACAATATTGGTGACTTTAAATGAAACAAAATCTCAACCTAAAGTAAGAAAATGAATCTACAAGTAAGATGTAAAATGCAATTGTAGGTTTCAGACAGAGATTGTGAGAAAGAGGATAACAGCGCTTTTAATTCTGCTTCATTGTTACTTTTTAACACTCTGTAAGATTGGGACAATATATACATCCAGCAGTGTTCATTTAACTCTGGGGATTTCTCTATGTGAGGGCTTCCTGGGGGCTAAGTGAGGGCTGCCCATGCAGGGCCAGCGCTAAGGGGCCAACGTTTCGCCAGTGAGCAAACCTGTGCGGGGCCCTTAGGCTATGCCCATACAGGCCCATCGTAAGCTTACTTGCAGGGAATGCAGCGCAACTTGAAGTAGAGTTGACCTCAGAACAATTCTAGAATGTAAAATTGAAAAAAAAAAACTATTCTCATTGAATAAACAAAATATAACACCTCTACCATAACTACTGTACTCTAACATAAACCAAACCACAGAAATATAAGACAAAACGGCAGGTCAAAAGGATTATCTGCTGACCTTGAATGTTTTTAAGAAAGGTTACACAAAGTTTACAAACAATGGTTATTTAGATGTTGATCTGGCGGCTGATGGAGCCCTGAGCTCCTCGACCGGCACAAACATTTTTAGTTGCCAATCACAGTGATGAGGTGGAGATGCAAATTAGTGATGGGGCAGCAACACGCTTTGACACCCTTAAACTACGGGTAACACAGTTGCAGAGGTGTCAAGTAACGAAGTACAAATACTTCGTTACATTACTTAAGTAGATATTTTGGGTATCTATACTTTACTGGAGTAATTATTTTTCAGACGACTTTTTACTTCTACTCCTTACATTTTCACGCAATTATCTGTACTTCCTACTCCTTACATTTTGAAAATCGCCTCGTTACTTCTATTAATTTCGGCTTGTTTTCTTTTTTTTTACTTGTCATCGTTAAAAAACCTATCTTGATAAATTGCATCATCCAGATGAATGCGATTGTGGTTGGATGAGAAATATAAACATACACCATTCCAACTCCCTATTGGTTTGTACGCAATCCCCGCCCCCCAGCTGACTGCAGGTTATCAAAGTTTGTTCGATAACGCTGCAAAGATAACATAAAAAAACCGCGAGAGCGATTAGAAAGCATGCGGAGCAGTTTGCTCTCGCGATGCTTTGATATCATCCACCATCCGTTTGTACAGTAACAGAATGCGGCATTCTGTCTTCAAATGGAAAAGTACGAAATAAAACTCGCGCATCACTTTCAGGTCAGTTCACATTCACAAGCCTGTGTAAATATATAGCTGTCTGCTGACACCAACTCATCTGTGTGATTTAAATAGTGTAACAATACCAATTTATATCATGTTACTTCAGTTGTTCAACTTAAATGACATTGTGCTGCGTTGCGTTTTGAAGCATGGCAAATATATCTATGCCAAATACATCTGTTGTTTTGTATATGCTAATAAATGCCCTAAATTTTATTTGCATTAACTAAACCTACTTAGCTGAATGCTTGAGTGTTAAATCAATGAAACACATAACCATACATACCAACTTTTGCTTTTGTTAATAGACATCAGCTGTTTCCTTAAACCTGACTTTTAATTTACTTACAAGTAAGACATTTAGTAATTCTCCAAAATTGCTTGGATTTATACTGACTAAAGTAAAGTATATTAAAGTCCATTAGCTACACAAGTACAGATGCAGAAATATAGGCTATAATATATAATTGCATATTTGTAGTTTGTGTTGCTGTCAAAATACAATTATAAATGAGAACAATAGCATATTTCTATTCTCACAGATACTATAGTTGTGTGTGATTTTGTTGTTTTTAAACTAAAGAGGGCACCACTGTAAAAGTTTGGCCAGCAGCGGCCCTGCTCTGAAGTTTGACTTTTTGCACCATTAAAATATTTATAGGCAACATATCTTCCTTTCTATGGAACACATGTTAATGCTAAGTAGTACACATATATGGTTCTTAATGCAGTTGTTATCAAACTTTTTTTTGCGGCCTCCCTTGTGTACAGTGGATTCCTTCGCGGCCCCCCCAAAGAAAATGTATGACACAAACATTCTAAAACTTAAAATTTTAATTAAACAAAACATATTAAATTATACAATTTATTGATTTTGTTTAGTAGCCTAATTTTTCTGAGGTTTAATTACACAGAATTTATAATAAAGTAATGTATTTCATAAAATATTATAAAACTGGGGCCCCTGGCACCATCTCGCGACCCCCAGTTTGAGAACCACTGCTTTAATGTATTTGTTTGCATTGTATTGAAATGCGTTCATCACATATGGGCATATACCGTATGTGGTTGAAACAGATAGCCTAGTGCAGGGGTAGGCAACATGGAGTGCCGATGTCCTGCAGTGTTTAGCTCCAGGTCTAATCAAGCAGACCTGAACAAACTAATAAAGGTTTATAAAGTCACCTGAAACTACAGGTAACCAAGGTTTTATAAGGGTTGGAGCTAATCTGCAGGACATCGACACTCCAGGACTGACGTTGCCTACCCCTGGCCCTAGTGCATCCCAAATTTTTTAACATTAACATTTTAATATATCACTATAGTTATTATGGTCTTTAGGAACGTTTTTAAGTGTAGTGCACAATAGGCCCCTGTGGCGCGGCCTAGGCTTTTTTCTGTAATGACATTATTTTCCTTACATTACTTTTACTTTTATACTTTAAGTAGTTTTGAAACAAGTACTTTTTCACTTTTACTTGAGTAAAAAGCTTGAGTTGATACTTCAACTTCTACAAAAGTCTTTTTAAACCCTAGTATCTATACTTCTTCTTGAGTAATGAATATGAATACTTCTGACATCACTGCACAGTTGTCAAAAAACTGTCAATAACCTTCGTTAACTACTTTTTCAAAAATGTACCAGAGTATATTTTCATTTTGCTTGATAAAACTATACAGCACAAGATATGGCAGTGAACCAGCTAACAGAAAAAAGTTCTAAGAACGTTCCCTGAAAGTTTTTAACGTTCCCAAAAACGTTCTGCCAACGTTAAAAGTGTCCAGTTTTCTTGACGTTCTAGGAACGTTTTTGTGTTGTCTCAACGTTAGAGGAATGTTACATTTTACCATTTTTAAACGTTATGACAATGTCATGTTTTAATGTTCACAGTCACACAATGTTTAAAACAACATCTGTTTATTATATTGACTTGTTTGACTGTTATGTAAATGATAGAGAAACATTGCATTTTATTATATTTATTTTTTATATTTATATTATTTTATTATATTTATTATATATTATATATTTATTATATATTATATATCTATTATATGTAAGTTTAGATGTTGATGTTTTGTTTCATTTTAAGTCACCATTATTGTGATTAGTGTTCGTTTTAGTTGGGCTCTTGAGCCTTGTCTTTTGCTTGCTAGTTTTTTCCCTGGTTGTGTTAACTTTTTGTTAATACACCACATTTGTTATGAACATGTTAAGCTAGTAGTGTAATTCTGTGGTGTGGTGGTTGGTACATAATGGTAAAAAATCATTCCTAATTAATTTACTAATCAAAAGTTTATTTTCTGTTAATAATGTAAATGAGAGCCAGCACTTTCACAGCAGTTTGTCATTAAGGAGTTTTAGAAACTTAACACAAAAAAATATCTGCTGTATAATTGGGACGCACAAACATCAAGAATCAGACTATGAATCTCAAACATGGTGAAAAAGAAAATTGGAAAAAAAATCTTTATTTATCCATGCTGGGAGTCCTGAATGAGATTTGTAATTTGTTAATACCCAGCATGCATTGCAGCATGAAGTTTTTCATTTAATTGTCACCATGGTTGAGATTCATAGTCTGATTCTTGATGTTTGTGCGTCCCAATTAAACAGCAGATATTTTTTGTCCAAAGTTTCTTAAATTACTTAATGACAAACTGCTGTGAAAGAGCTGGATCTCATTTACATCATTGACAGAAAATAAACTTTTGATTAGTAATTAATTAGGAATGATTTTTTATCATTATGTACCAACCACCACACCACAGAATTACACTATTAACTTAACATGTTCATAACAAATGTGGTGTATTAACAAAAAGTTAACACAACCAGGGATAAACTAACAAGCAAAGGACAAGGCTCAAGAGCCCAACTAAAACGAACACTAATCACAATAATGGTGACTTAAAATGAAACAAAACATCAACATCTAAACTTACATATAATAGATATATAATATATAATAGATATATAATATATAATAAATATAATAAAATAATATAAATATAAAAAATAAATATAATAAAATGCAATGTTTCTCTATCATTTACATAACAATCAAAGAAGTCAATATAATAAACAGTTGTTGTTTTAAACATTGTGTGACTGTGAACATTAAAACATGACATTGTCATAACGTTTAAAAATGGTAAAATGTAACATTCCTCTAACGTTGAGACAACACAAAAACGTTCTTAGAACGTCAAGAAAACTGGACACTTTTAACGTTGGCAGAACGTTTTTGGGAACGTTAAAAACTTTCAGGGAACGTTCTTAGAACTTTTTTCTTTTAGCTGGGGAGAATGTAATGAGAACGTGAAACAGTAATGACGAATTAAATCAACAGAACGCAAGTGCTACAGATATACAGATATAATGCTCTTGCCCAAACGCCTCCATAACTGGAACAGATTTACAGAAAATACTGTAGTTTTGCAAAAAAAAGTTCAGGCAGTTACACATACTATTATATAAGTTTGTGTAACATGTCAAGGGATTTGTTGGCTAATTTTAATGTAAGTCCCAAACTCTTTCTATGTCACTGTAAAGTATTGTTCTGGTGTAAATGATGTTTGCTTCATATATGAATTATATTAGAGTTAGGTTATGAAAATTTTTTCTAAATGCATTTTCTTACTTTATCAAGCTATTTTTCATTTTTGTTCAAAAACTGGTTGGCCCAAATTACATCTGTGATAAGCAACCATCAGCAGAAACATTATTCAGCTTTGCATTAAAAACGTCATATAAATAGGATTGTCCTTCTCTGTATCTGTTGCAGGATCAGCTGCTGTGGCTTTCATGAGCTACAACACAATGGAGAACCTACTGAAACCAGACTTCTTCAACAAATCGAATAACACAGTTAATACCATGATGTCTACTGTCATCTCTGCTACTCTTCCTAAAACCACCAACACAACCCTCACCAAACCAGTCAACTTCACCCTCAGACACATCAGAGTGAGTTACTCTCATTGACTTTTCATACACATTTACTTTTGTTGACTTTTGTCAGCAGACCAAGCAACAGTTTTGCATATTCTAATTCTAAATTGTACTAATATTTTCTGAATTTTTTTCATGTGAAGGAGTTTGTATCTGGAGGAAATCTTTCCTGTGTGTACTGGAACATCACTGAGTGGATTGTAGATGGTTGCTCTGTTGTACAGACCAACAACAACTACACGGTGTGTTCATGTGTTCATCTGTCAACATTCGCTCTCATCATGCAAACCAGCAGCAGCCCATCAGAGGTAAGACAACTTAAAACAGATGATTTTTATCCATATATAGCTCGCAAGTGCTTTTAACCCTCAAAGCATCAATTGCATTTTTGGCACAAATTACAACAAAGCAAATGTATTATCCACCTAGTTAATTAGCAATATATGCCATTTATCTAAAACTACATCAATAGTGACCAGGTTCAATTATGAGTTTAAGAAAGCCACTAAATCCACTCTGCATTTGTTTCAGTACTTGTTTGTGTTCTTGTGAAAGTCTGTGTTGTGCTTTAAAAGTTCACATCTTCACAAGTGTAGTTTAAATTCATGGTTGTGTTCTTAACTCAACTTTTTTATCAAGGATGCAATGGGAGGTGCATACTATCCCAAAATGCACTGCACACTTGTGATGCATCGGGATTTTCAAAATCTTATAGTGTGAGCATGTATGAGATTTAATATAATCTGTCAAGATGTATCTAAAGCAACAAAGTTTTCCCAGACAGGGTTTAGGCTAATCCAGGACTAGGTTTTTACAAACATACCTTACAAAAACACTACAGGTGTGCATCTTGAGACAAAACAATGTCACCGAGATATATGTTAAAATATGTCAGTGCAAGGTGTTTTGAAATTAGAGCAGCTCAAACTTGCATTTTAGTCTTGGACTAGGATAAGACCTGTCCGGGAAACCGCCCCTAAGTGTTTGTGATCATGCACTGTAAAAAGTGAAAGATGGATCTACTTTAAATATTATTTCAATTTGTGCCACAAAGAAAATTATGTTTGTCCATCTTAAAATTTAAAGTGAAAAAACTTTCTAAAACTGCTTCACAATTGGTAACACTTAAAAATGTAATCTTTTTCAACTATTTGAACTTTTTTATTAATTTAAAGAATGTTTTTAAGTTAATCCAACTTGGGGCTAATTTTCAGTATTTACTGAACACAGAAATGTGCTGATTGATTGCAAAGACTGAGACATGTCACTAAGTTTGACTGTTCGATGTGACATATTTTCTCAGGATGATCATCTGATGGAGTCGATGAATATGGTGTTTGTGATCGTGGGTCTGGTGTTTACTAGTTTGGCTCTGTTGACTTTGGCTTTCTGTCGATGGAAACCTGGAGTGAACAATGTAGCTCGAATCAACCTCTGCATCAGTCTGCTGTCTGCTCATCTTCTGTTCTTACTCACACAACGATTCCTGACTCTAATAAAATATTACAAGGTAAGATGTTTAAACCGTTTTAATTACAGTATACTAATGAACTATACAGTGCACTAACATACTAACTCTGTCTTCAGGAGTTGTGTGCTGTGATATCAGGAGCTCTTCACTTCTTCTTTCTCTCCTGCTTTGTGTGGATGTTCATTGAAGCTGTGCTGCTCTTCATCTGTGTGAAGAACCTATCACAGATCAGCTCCAGACAGAGGGCGATGCTTAGCAGCAGATTCTTGATTGTGATTGGATATGTGATTGCTTTTGTTATAGTGGGCGTGTCTGTTGGACTGGTTCCTGAAGGTTATGGCAGCGAACAGTATGTTTAAAGATTTATATTATATGTCTGTTATATAAGTGCAGAGACATGTATACCATGACAGACAAGATTAAACTCTGTCAGTCATGTTAATATTTCAACACCAGACAGCTGAAAAGTATATTCAATGTTTTATGGCATTTTCTGTAAACAGATGCTGGATTAAACAGGAGAAAGGGTTCATCTGGAGTTTTCTGGGACCTGTTTGCTTTATTCTTGCAGTATGTTTAGTTTAGATTTTTTTTTTTACTCTTTTAACCACTGGAAAACAAAGTGATTGTTTCTTTACTGTTTTTTCTGCAGATAAACACGATTCTCTTCATCAGTATCATCATCAGTCTAAACTCAACTCTCAAAAAGCTCAACGCTGAAGTTTCACAGATGAAACAGACCAAGTAAATATCATTTTTAAGAGAGAAACAAATATGGACAGTAAAGAAACCCATGGATAATTTTTATATCTCTCTACAGGATTATGGTTTTTAAAACTCTGGCCCAGTCTGTGATTCTTGGTTGTCCCTGGATTCTGGGTTTCTTCACTGAAAACAATCAAATGATGAAGATTCTCTTCCTGATCCTGAACTCACAGCAAGGAACCTTCATCTTTCTGGTCTACTGTGTCCTCAGTAATGAGGTGAATCATCATTTACTCCATATCAGACTCATTCTGTCATCATATTAGATACACAATTATTTTAATGCTACCTGAGATAAAACCACACCCTCATGTAGCCCTAAACACATAAGGAAGAGAAGCAGGGAAGTCAAAGCTTTAGATTTCTGCACGACACCAGACAGAGACAGAAAAATAATAATAACCGATTCCTGTATTCTTTGTTTTATTTGTAACTTTTTGTGCAGTGTTGTAACCTCCTTCTCATCTCATCTCATCTCTTGTTCAGGTCAGACAGCAGTATATGAAGTGGATGAGAGCTCTCCTCCCTTGACACAACCCAGAACCATTAAAAGTGCCCTCCAACAAACATTAATAATTACATGATTTATGATGAGGTTGAGAAACTGATTTAATCACTGTTTTGTAGTTTATACTTATTTAATCAAAAAGAAGTATGGATCTCTTCAAATATACTTCAAATATAACATCCCAGATAGCATGCAACCATTGAAACAATGTTAAAAATCGTTGATTTGTCAATGTTAATACCATTGAATCAACATCAGGTTTGCACCCTCCATTAATTTTGAAAAAATATAGAAATTTCAACAAATCACCATTATCGTGATCAGTGTTTGCGTTAGTTGGGCCCTTTACTCTTGTGTTTTAATGGTAAGTTTTCTTTGGCTGCTGAAGCAGTGTTTTAAAATACATCTGCTATTGCAAAGAAAACAAAGATCTGATGATATCAAGTTATTTAATTTTTGTAGATATACCTAAATGATTTTAATGAAATACTGTTAAAGTTAAACAAAAAATGTATTTTAACGGTAGTAGTTGGAAACAGTGTCATGTCTGTTATTTTGAGGTTTACAAAAACACATTTAAAAAGTTAAGCTACTGAATCTATGTCTGACATCATGAATCGGTCTATAATTCTCATCAATGGTGACGATCAACAAAAGAAAGCTTCATGCTGCAATGCATTTCAGCAGTTCATCGTTTTATATGAATTTGTTTGATGATTGTCACCATTGCTGAGATTTGTAGGATGAGATATGATGTCTGAATGTGTCAGCTGTTTTTCTGTTTGTCTTTTCACAGTGTATTTACAAACCAAAATAATTATAAATGTCAAAAATGGATCAACATAATCATGTAAAGCAGCTTAATTTTATATAATCTTGACTTCTTCACAAAAAGCAACCAGTTTCAACTTAACTTTGAAACACATCTTTTTTCCATTGCACATGTGTTTTAACATAAAAACATACAAAAACTAAAAAAGAAAAGAAAAAATTAACTTAGTGAATAACAAGAGTTAAGGACCCAACTTAAGCAAACACTGATCACAATAATGGTGATTTGTTGAAATCTCAATATTTTTTCAATATTAATGGAGGGTCCAAACCTGATATTGATTAAATGCAGTTAACATTGACAAATCAACTGTTTTTAACATTGTTTCAATGGTTTGCATGCTATCTGGGATGTCACAAATTCTCTTCTTAGATGAATAGGTTATATAAGTAAGTTTTAATTTTATACCAGCTTTCAGCACTTTTTTATTTTTTTTGGGTGTTATCATGAGCATTTATGTTTCTCCTTTATTATCCTACATAAATATTTAGTTTTAATATATAGTTTTTAGAAATAAAACATATGAGCTATGCAGAGTTTGTTGTACAATGACAGATAAAATAGATGTTTCAGCAACACATTTATTAAATAATTATATCTTGCATATTAATTGTTTTCGCCATTTTATGTGTGATTATGTATTTGTCTTATTTCGATGATTATATATTAAATTATTTGAATATTATGTTAGTGTCATGCTTCTGTGTGCTCTAGGTCTTTTATTATGCCTTATAAAGAGCTACCCACTGGCCCACAACAAATATCAATGGAGTGGTGAAGGGATCTCGTGTTCTTTCCTTCCTTAGCGTTTTATAAGAATAATTCAATTTATTAGGTTTTAATTGATTTCTTTGACGTCTGTAATCTTGACTCCAATTTATAAATTTTCAATATTATTCTGATCACAATTTTGTATTGTTACGTCCTCTGTGGACATATTTATTATGTAATTTGGGGTTATTGTGACTTCAATTGGGCATCTCTCTCTCTCTCTCTCTCTCTCTCTCCTCTCTCTCTCTCTCTCTCTCTCTCTCTCTCTCTCTCTCTCTCTCTCGCTCTCTCTCTCTCTCTCGCTCTCTCTCGCTCTCTCTCTCTCTCTCTCTCTCTCTCTCTCTCTCTCTCTCTCTCTCTCTCTCTCTCTCTCTCTCTCTCTCTCTCTCTCTCTCTCTCTCTCTCTCTCCTCTCTCTCTCTCTCTCTCTCTCTCTCTCTCTGTGTGTGTGTGTGTAGCAGGTTGCTAATTGGGCTCCAGTTGAAGGACATCAGTGAGTGAACTGCAAACCAGCATAAAGCCCGGGATACATTGCACGATTATTGGCTGTCCCAGACAAAAGATTGCTATTGTGAAACAATCGTCGTGATTTCTGTGATCGTGGCTCTTCGTCGGTGATCCTGTGTCTTACAATGAGAGAGGTTCATATGGCCGTTTTCCCTGTCTTGAGTCCAAAGATAGCCCACGATACTTTTCTGACAGTGTCAGAAATTTGGCATGATCACCGCACAGTGTGTTTGCTGCTACGACCTGTGTACTGGTATTTGTTTACCACGAGCGCACGCTGGTAACGTGTGACGCAGCTGCCAAAGCTTCCGTGTCATCATCGTACAGTCTACATGCCTGTCGTGCCCGAGTTTAAACGATCCATGTCGCACAGTGTGATAAGTTAATGATCTTATAGGAGTGCAAAAATCTTGCAGTGTATTCTGGGCTTAAGAGAGCAGTGAAATCAAGTTTGAGTGCTGATTGCAAAGCGCACACTCTTTGTCCTGATCCAGAATTGTGTAGACCAAGTGTGGTCTGAGTTATTTAACTTTGTCAATGTTCAGTTAACTGATGATTGTGATTCAGCAGGCATTGCTGAGGACTTTATATTTTTATTTTATTCTTTTTACTTTCTGAGAATGCGTGTTGTTCTCAGTTTATGTAAACACTTAATTTCTTTATGTTGATGAGCCGTGAGATGTTTATATTTAGTTAGAAAGAAAAGTAACTGTTTGGTTTGTTAATTTCTTTGGTAGTTATTTAGAGGTTATCTTAATAGTTAGAATGGCTTTGTTTGTTATGTTGGCCTTGCCCTCTTCTGAAGATTTGCTTATTTTTATAACTCTTCAACATCAGCAAATAAACTAAGTTTATTGATTAATTGTGTTGTGCTGTTTCTTTTTCTGGATCAGGGGATTGATGTGACCGTCAGTCATTTAATTTATTTCGTTTTTTAGTTCCTTATTTAATTGTTACAACCCCTCCTTCCCCTAGACTTAAAGGAAGGAAGTAACAAGTGGGGGCTCGTCTAACCGTCCAATTTCCTTAATACAGTTTGTTCATTTTTATTTTTGGATCATGAATTGGATATTTCGCCGTGATAATTCTATGCATTTATCGGCCAATTGCAACCTAATTAATTCAGAATCGTTGAGGTGAGTACTCTCTTTTTCTCTCATGTTTGACTGTTTTCAATTAGAGGTAGAAAAAGAATAAGGGAGAAATAAAGGAATAATGGAGTTTGATCTAACCACTTTCACTCTTGCACTTACGTTAGAAGTATTTGATAATTGAAGGAAGAAAGAGCATATATTTTAAAGAAAAGAGTTGTTGTTGGAAATTGCTACTCTAGTAAATGTGTACAATAAATTTTTTATCACAGTTAAAATATCAGAAGTAAATAAACTGAGGACTGTGCGTTATTATATTCATTTTCATGCAGATGCAATCCCATGGACAAAAATATGACAGCAACTCAGCTAAAAAATTAAATTAAGCATAATACTTTGGCATACAAGGCTACGAACTTTACAAATGTTTGTCATGAATAAAACAAAAATTCGCTGAGCCGGGATTCGAACTCAGATCACAGATAGTACATCTGCCCTAACCGCTGCGCACAGAACTACCCACTAGACCAGCGATAATGACAAGTGAGTGCATAAGAAATGTCAAGGCAACTGTTTAGATGTAAGAGCACCACAAACACTGATATTAGTGACGTAAGTATATTTATTTCTAAAATGACTGCAAAAAAAAAAAAAGTATTCCGCTCACATAAATGCAAGTGGATATGACAGAAATCCACTCAGGGTCTCAAAATCCTCTTGCAACATGTACATTTCTACAAATGAATGCAGCAACATCATCTACAGCAGGGATTTTCAAACCTTTCCTGGAGGACCACTAGTACTGCACATTTTGCATGTTTCCCTTTTGTGACACACCTCATTCACTTACCTTACACACCCAGTTCAGGTCTTGCAGTCTCTACTAATAAGCTAAAGATTTAAACCAGGTGTGTCTAGTGAGGGAGACATGCAAATTGTGCAGTACTAGTGGTCCTCCAGGACAGGTTTGAAAACCCCTGATCTACAGCAGTGGTTCCCAAATCCAGTCCTCGGGACCCCCCTCCCAGCATGTTTTAGATGTCTCCTTATATGAAACACCTGATTCCACTCATCAGGCTAGGCTGGAAGGCTTGATTTTTTTCCCAAACCAGTTCAGATAGGAGTTTTACTTAAACATGAGCTCAGGGGCAGAAAGAAATTTGATTGGTTCACAAAAATGACCAATGAAAGTCCTCAACCGGAGCCTTCAAGGCAGCTTCTGCAATGAAGCAGTTCGAGCTCACCGTTGGTCAGGTGAGTAGAGCAGATGTTAGATAGGAATGTGACTGGTTTTGAATTCAGCTCGAAATGTTTTGAGCGTTTAAGTTACGTGTTTCCACGTGTCCGTGGCACGACCTTCATTTTCGTGCAAGATTCACGTGTTGAATACTCAAATTTTTTTCCTTTTCTAACCATTGTCGATTGGGGTTAGATTTGTGGGTTTTTTTATTTTAAACTGTTTTCGCGTGAAGATGAAGTTGGGTCTGGGTTAGAATGGCAGTGGTTTTGTACGTTTATTTGTCAGAAATTTAAACTGTTTTCACTTGATGTTGGGGTTAGAGTTGGGTTTGGATTAGGATGTCATTTTTTGTAGCAAAGTTGTTCTAACCCCAATCCCAAGAGACAATGGTAAGAAAATAGGAAAAACAATTGGGTAACCAACATGTGAAACTGGCACGAAAATGAAGGTCGTGCCATGGACACGTGGAAACACGTAACTTAAACGCTCGAAACATTTCGAGCTGAATTCAAAACCAGTCACATTCCTATCTAACCATCTGCTCTACTCACCTGACCAACGGTGAGCTCAAACTGCTTCACTGCAGAAGCTGCCTTGAAGGCTCCGGTTGAGGAATTTCATTGGTCATTTTTGTGAACCAATCAAATTTCTTTCTGCCCCTGAGCTCATGTTTAAGTAAAACTCCTATCTAAACTGGTTTGGGAAAAAAAATCACGCGGCTGGCAGGAGCCTGATGAGTGGAATCAGGTGTTTCATATAAGGAGACATCTAAAACATGCTGGGAGGGGGGTCCCGAGGACTGGATTTGGGAACCACTGATCTACAGGATCCTCTATAAAAGCACTTACAATTTTAGTCACTAGACGTCTCTGCACTTAAGTATATCAAATTGGCTTTACTAGTCATTTCAATATACTATCTACATTTTTTTGTTTAAATTTAAGTGTAATTTATAAAATATATAAAGCACTAAGGTAAAATGATTTGCACTGGCAATTTGATTATAAATTAAATACAGCTAAAAAATATTTTACAGTGTACATGATAAAAATGTGCGCAATGAATGAATGTACTAAAGCAACTAACAAGATTAAACACAGCTACTCCTTTAAAAATGGGGAGGAGACAGCAAGAAACTCTGAGTTTACAGAATAAAACCTGCTCCCGACCAGGTTAGGTTCAGAGAGTAAGTTACCCCGGAAACAGACTCTGAGAATAAGTTACCTCTCCTTCTGAAACAGGCTTGACTTACCCCGCTGTCTCAGGTTTAACCTACCTCCCTTTTTGAAATGGATAACTCAGAGTTTCCCTTATTTCAGGGTTAACAAACTCCGAGTTTTCACTTAACCACCTTTCTGAAATGGGCCCCAGCAGAACCACAACAACTACAAAAAAATAAAAAATTCTTGGTGGAGCCAATATAGACAGCAAAATCCCCAAAGTTAAATTAACATTTACACTGCTCAGTGTTTATATAGATCCACACTACAGAGTGTTAAAAAAGTAACACTGAAGCATTTTACGTTTTACTTGTAGTTATTTATTAACTTAGGTTTAGATGTTGGCTGTTTCATTTAAAGTAACCATTATTGTGATCAGTGGTTGTTTTAGTTGGACTCTTTACTCTGTTTTTGACTTAATTATTTTATTCTGGTTGTTGTAACTTTGGGTGTTTAAAACATGTTAGTTAACAAAAGAGACAGAAGTGTCCAGTGTTATCGTATGGTGGTGGTTATGATATAGTGTCAAATATGGTCATGTAAAAACTGATACACTATTTTAGTGTGCTTACAAAAAAAAAATTTCTGTCAATAATGTGATACTGAGGTTTCACATCTGGCACTCTCATATCAATTTTATTATTTTAAAGAAAGTTGAAACACTGTACAGTTCAAAATTAACTGTTGTCCAATTTAAACATGAAAAAAATCATGAACATTGTGGCATTTTTCTTTGTCACCATTGATGAGATTTATACTCTGAGACTTGATGTTTGTGTGTTTAAATTACACTATGGTTAATTTTATGTAGACATTGTTTCAAAATCTTCAGAATGACAAACCGCTTTGAGAGTGCGAGATATCATACCTTAGTGTCACGAGTGACTTTTAGGGCGGAACCAAAAGTGGGAAGAAAAGTTCCGCCTGGACCGATTTGCGCAAAAACCCGTCACTTCCGGGTAACCCCCGGGCAACCCCAAATCAAGCGAAACGCACAGCAGGTGTGCCAAACAACGTGGTGATCGCTGATTGGGTGATTCAGACGCTGTGGTGAGGATAAAAAGAGCATGCAAGATACAGGAAGTGCAGTTGTTTGGGCTAGCGATCTTACAGGCAAGTCGAAGTGTTGAAGTACTGCGGTGTGGTATACAGGCAGCGGTATTGTGTGGATTCGCTAAGCAAGTGACGACTCGAATGAGCATCAAAACAGGTTTGGGAAACAACGAAGTTTGATGAAAAGTGTACTTACCAGTGGTGTGTGTTGCACTGAAGGTTCCTGTGGGGAGCTGAGGTCAAGACGGAGCTAACATGTCACTTCTGGGCACCCGGTGGGTTGCTAAAGGAGAGAGAGAAACAAAGAGGAAGGAGGATTAAGATCGTCAGATCCGTGAGTAAAGCGGAATACTTACCTTGGTGTTTACCTGTGAAAACGAACATATAGCGTTGTGTTGCATTGTGTACAGCTGTCTAGCGGCCCCATCTTGGAAGAACGGGTGGGTGAGCCGAAGTCTAGTGGGGCAGCCGGACATTATCGATGGTCACAACGTCACTAGTTGGATCACTGTCCGTGCCAGCGACCAAATTCCCCTCTGGGGCAAGTCGCCGACCGGGTGTGGAGTACTGACCTTATTAAAGTCACCGAAGTGTGTATAGTGCAGTGGGGTGGGTTTACCTTTGACGTGTGTGCACCTGAAGCTTTGCAGTGTTGTGCCATGTCCTTTGTTGTCTGTAGTCACTCTCCAGGCCAAGAGGAGCCCTGTTGGAGAAGTCGTAAGCTGCCGCGGGTGATGGCCATTAAATACATACCTCTCCGTTCATAACCCTGACACCCGACTGTGAAGTAGTGATGTTCGTTTTCGAAGCACTGCTTCACGAGGCTTCGAAACATTTACGAATCTTTTGTTTCGAATCAGTGGTTCGGAGCTTGTTTCAAACTGGCCAAAGTCACGTGATTTTAGCAAACGAGGCTTCATTACGTCATAACTGTTTCGAAACGTTTCGAAAATCCGATGGTTCACCACTAGGGGGAGTTGATCACATGACCAGTGTCTAATAAGTTTAGGTGAACTCGGGTCAGTTTTATTATGAAAGTTCATAAAACATTTATCCTGTTCTGACTAACAACACTGCCATGTTGTCTACTTTTTGTTTATAGACAGATTTAATGACAAAAATGTGCATAATTAAAAGGGTAGTTAGTTTTATTCATTTGTTTGCCCTAAATAAAACTCAAAAAACATTATACACTTTTAACTATGTCTTAATTAAGTTAAATAATTTTTTAAACATATTTTAATAAAAATCTTGCTATTATTTTGTAAAAAAAGTGTAAAATGTGTGGACAGATCTGCTTTTACACTGTTTTGACCAGCAGGGGTCACCAGCGTGTGTGGGTTTCAAACTGCTTCGAAAAACTGAATCAATTTTCGAAGCAATTGGTTCAATTGATTCGAAGCTTCGAAAAGCTTCGTTTCTCCCATCACTACTGTGAAGAATTCATTTCAGCAAACATTAAATGAATAAATACATTTTTAAGATGATAATGTACAACATTACGCATCAACCACCATAACAGGATTCAACATGGTCTCTTCTTTACAATAACAAATACAACACACAAAGTTATAGCATGCAGAAAAAACCAACAAAGAGTCAAGAGTCCAACTAAAACAAC
Organism: Paramisgurnus dabryanus; assembly: GCF_030506205.2. NCBI lineage: Eukaryota > Metazoa > Chordata > Actinopteri > Cypriniformes > Cobitidae > Paramisgurnus > Paramisgurnus dabryanus. Next base: position 21,155,874 of record NC_133340.1, on the reverse strand, counting down.
CACTGATCACAATGATGGTGACTTTAAATGAAACAGCCAACATCTAATCCTAAGTTAATAAATAACTCTACAAGTAAAATGTAAGATGTAAGATGCTTCAGTGTTACTTTTTTGACACACTCTAGTGTGGATCTCTATAAACACTGAGCAGATGTCACAGTGTGACTTTTCCATGGGGCAGAACTAAAAGTTGGGAAGATTGGTTCCGCCCGATGATGGTTTCCACCTGGACGGCTAACCGCAAACACCGGAACTTCAGGTAGACTCCAAAAGGCAAAAGGGGGCCATATTGGACACAGGTGTGATTAATAAACGTAGCGTTTGGAGATTGGCCAGTGAGTAGAAGGAAAGGAGTATAAAGAGAGCCTCAGAAATACAAACGGAGTTGTTGTGTCGTGTTGTGTTGTGGTTGCACAAACCGATCCGGTGTGGAGAGAGCGGAGGTCTGGGCGAAGTCGTTGCAGGAGAAAACGGAGGTTGTCAACTACTGCAGTGGTTCCCAAATCCAGTCCTCGGGCCCCCCCTCCCAGCATGTTTTAGATGTCTCCTTATATGAAACACCTGATTCCACTCATCAGGCTAGGCTGGAAGGCTTAATTTTTTTCCCCAAACCAGTTCAGATAGGAGTTTTACTTAAACATGAGCTCAGGGGCAGAAAGAAATTTGATTGGTTCACAAAAATGACCAATGAAAGTCCTCAACCGGAGCCTTCATGGCAGCTTCTGCAGTGAAGCAGTTCGAGCTCACCGTTGGTCAGGTGAGTAGAGCAGATGGTTAGATAGGAATGTGACTGGTTTTGAATTCAGCTCGAAATGTTTCGAGCGTTTAAGTTACGTGTTTCCACGTTTTCACGTTTCTGTGGCACGACCTTCATTTTCGTGCCAGATTCACGTGTTGAATACTCAATTTTTTTTCCTTGTTTCAAGCCATTGTCGATTGGGATTGGGGTTAGATTTGTGGGGTTTTTAATTTTAAATTTTTTCGCGTGAAGATGGGTTTGGGTTAGAATGGCAGTGGTTTATACGTTTATTTGTCAGAAATTTAAACTGTTTTCACTTGATGTTGGGGTTAGAGTTGGGTTAGGATGTCATTTTTTGTAACAAAGTTGTTCTAACCCCAATCCCAAGAGACAATGGTAAGAAAATAAGAAAAACAATTGAGTAACCAACACGTGAAACTGGCACGAAAATGAAGGTCGTGCCACGAAAACGTGGAAACACGTAACTTAAACGCTCGATACATTTCGAGCTGAATTCAAAACCTGTCACATTCCTATCTAACCATCTGCGCTACTCACCTGACCAACGGTGAGCTCGAACTGCTTCACTGCAGAAGCTGCCTTGAAGGCTCCGGTTGAGGAATTTCATTGGTCATTTTTGTGAACCAATCAAATTTCTTTCTGCCCCTGAGCTCATGTTTAAGTAAAACTCCTATCTAAACTGGTTTGGGGAAAAAAATCACGCGGCTGGAAGGCGCCTGATTAGTGGAATCAGGTGTTTCATATAAGGAGACATCTAAAACATGCTGGGAGGGGGGTCCCGAGGACTGGATTTGGGAACCACTGATCTACTGGGTGAAGAAAGTATTAAGGATACAAATCCCTGTTCTGAGTATACGAAGATTATTTGATGTCATGATGCAGTTGTGTTTTCACGGTTGGATATTATTGGAGCAGTAGCATTGTGGACTACCCACCGGAGATATCGTCAAGGACGATCGACAGCGGCGGATAAACTGTAAAGAGAACAAGACCAGCAGAGTGTTACCAGTGTGTGTGAGTAACAATTTACATTTTACCGTGAAGTATTGAAGAGAGTGCATTACCCAACGTGTATTGTGAGTCTGATGAACAGATTTGCGGCCCCGAGAAGCGTGGGTGAGCCGGGGAGTATAACTAGAAGCCAACGTAGGAAGTCAGCTTTGTGGAGTATTGTCATCACACGTGAGTAACATTATACATTGTACCGTGTAGTGTTGGAGAGAGTACATTACCCAACGTGTGTTGTGAGTCTGATGAACAGATTAGCGTCCCCGAGAAGCGTGGGTGAGCCGGGGAGTATAACTAGAAGCCAACGCAGGAGGTCCGACGTCCATCTTCAGGTGCCTTTTCCCCTCCATTAAGAACAACGCCCAACGAACCACACGACGAACCCTAGTTGACTTTGGCTCCGTCCTTAGTTTACTTAAAGTGTGTGGAGTGCTGTGGGTGAGTCCTTGTCTTCATTGTGAGTGTGTACACTTGAAAGCTTGCAGTGTAGTGCTGTGCTTGTGTTGACAGAAGCCTCGTCGAGATTAGAGGAGTCGTGGTGATATTAGTGCATGTTGAGGCTAGAGGAGTGCTATCCGAAGGCAGATATAACTAGGACTTCCTGCATAAATTGTTGGATCCTTTCTGGCTCTGTAAGAAAAATCCATGTTTTGAGTGTTTAAGAGTTGTTTTTCCACGTTTTCATGGCATGACTTTCTTTTTTGTGCCAGTTTCACGTATTGGTTACTCAATCGTTTTCCCAATTTTACATTGTATACATTGTAGTTTGAGATTGGTGTTAGAACAAATTGCATCCTAATCCAACTCTAGCCTAAAGCGAAAACAGTTTAAAATTCTGACAAATAAAAATATAAACCAATGCTTAAAAAAAACATCTGCATTTATGCCAAACCCAACTTTAGCCTCACGTGAAAACAGTTTAAAAACCAGTCAAAAAACACAAATCTAACCCCAATCCCAAGCAACAAGGGTTAGAAAAAAAGGAAAAACAATTGAGTAACTAAGACGTGAAACTGGCACGATAAAGACAGCCGTGCCACAGACACGTGAAAACATACAAACACGTCACTTAAACGCTCGAAACATTTCGTGCGGAACATAAATATAGTCACATTCCTATCTTACAATATCTGCGCTACTCACCTGACCAACTGCCAAAAGCTGGCGGAAGGCTCGATATCTAGCACCAGTGCTGTGATTGGCTGAAACGCTCTGGGCATGGGGATTGCCTTCCAGGCAGTGCTGCCTTGAAGGCTTCGTTGAGGGTTTTAAACACAAGGGAGCCAGGCGGTCACCTCCTGCTGAAAAACTGTGCTAATTAGCAAATCCAGGTGATTGGAACAAAATTCTGGAGAGGACTTTTACTCTTGGCACATGGATTACCCACCTCTGGCTTCGCACGACCATATCTAACATCCTCTCGACGCACAGGGAGCCTCAGTGTAGGCCGGGCCACCACCTCTGCCTGTCCGGAGACCTGTAAGTTTGACTACACCCTGTGTCATAGCATCACCTCGTAAGTCCACTGCCCCGGAGCAATATTTGTGTGAAGTAACTGTTGTGTTGAGAGATCGCAGAACCACAGAAAGTCCCAGTCACCTGCGTGACCTCTACCCCCGTCCACAGCTACGAACCTACGGAGCGAGAGAGAAAAGCCCCAGTAACCTGTGTAATACTTACTTCTGTTCACAGCTAAGAGCCTAAAGCACAAGAAAGAAAAGCCCCAGTTACCTGTGTAATACTTACCTCTGTCTACAGCTAAGAGCCTAACGAGCAAGAAGAAAAAGTCCCAGTTACCTGTGTAATACTTACCTCCATCCACCGCAACGAACCTACAGAGCGAGTACGAAAAGTCCTGGTTACCTGTGCAATACTGACCTCTGTCTACAGCTAAGAGCCTAAGGAGAAAGAAGGAAAAGTCCCAGTTACCTGTGCAATACTTACCTCTGTCCACAGCTGAGAACCTAAAGAGCGAGAAGGAAGAGTCTCAGTTATCTGTGGGCTACCTACCCTTGTCCATTGCTACGGGCTGTCAGACCGAAGCGCGCGTCACCCAGGAAGGTGTAATCCAAGGCACCCTGTAGGAAGACATCGAAGGATTGAGTCTAATACCAGTCGATCTCTACGAAATTAGGTGACAGGCAGCCACTCTTTACCGGATCGAATATTGATTGTGTCTTTCTTTTAATTCTGCCTCCAAGAGAAGAGGAGGGCGCCACAGGTTCAAGAGACCAAGGCAAAGGAGCCTGGTTCCCCGGTCTTCCCCTCTCTCAGTAGTGCCCTGGCCCCTGGCACCTGCCCCCCCCCCCCTTGTAAGATCCAGCTGGAGGACAGAAGGAGAACTATTTTAACTTTCCCCTTTCCCCTTCCAAACAGTATTTTAATTAATTTAAATAAAGTTTATTTTAATCATACTTACTATCTCTCTGTGCCTGGTCATTGGGGTGGTTTTGGGACCTCCTCGAGGTGGAAACTAGGAAGGGGTGTGACCTATAACATCTGTGGTCCGCTCCGACCTGTGACACAGTGTTAATGTTAATTTAACTCTGGGGATTTTGCTGTCTACATTGGCTCCACCAAGAAATGTTTATTTATTTTTTTGTAGTTGTTGTGGTTCTGCTGGTCTTTTCTCTTTATTCTCTTCGTGTTCATCTTTCTTTAGTGATTCTGTTTATTAACAGCAGATGCTTATCATTAACGGTCAATCATCACTTCATTAATCTCTTCATTATCTAATTAACTTCTTCAACCCAACCACACCCATACTTGGGCTTTGGTTTAGTCCACATTGGCTTTAGTTTCTACAGAAGGTTCATGTGGGCTAAGTCAGATGGGGCCAGCATGGAACCCGGGTGCAAGACCAACTTGGGGCCCATATTGCAAGCCCATATGGGGCCTACACTGGCCCCACCAATTACTGCTGGCTGGGTTAATATGGCAAAAAAGTAGACTATTCCTTTAAAACATCGCCAAGCTGTGGAAAACACTGTGTGTCATGCAGAGAAAAAGTAAAAATAAAATACTTTGGATAAATCTATTTTGAAATTAGTTGGAAAGCATATATTTGCATGGTTACAGTTTATATGCAGGTATACAGTACAGCAAAGACTAAACAAATCAAACCACTTCATTAACATTGCAAATATAACATTTTGCGTTGTCCTTCTTTGTTTCTGTGACACAGAATCAGCCACTCTGGTCCTACTGTAAGCAACAACACACTGGAGAATGGGTCGTTTCAGGTCATTTTCCATTACAAAGCCTTATACAGTATCTGAGGCTTCCTCTCAAGCCCCTGCATTTTAATAACTTAAAATATTGTCACAGAATTAAATTTAAGATGTGTATGTCAATTAAGTTGTAATGATTTAACAATGCACTAGATCTGTGTATGTTTATGTGTACGAGCATGCATTTGAATTTAAGGATGAAAGCGAAAACATGTGGTTTCAAATTTCCTCATAGGCTGATGAACAGATAACTTTACTGTTAACATGCTTGACACACAATATTTACTCAGTTTATTGTCCTGCTGATGTTGGGTGAAGACCACTAGATGTAATTCAGGTAAGATCTCCTGATATTTATAAACTGCCAGCAGTATTCATAATTTGTATATGAATGTGATTTTGTCTGGTTTTAGAGAAATTCAACTCATGTTCTAAACAATATAAACTACTAAATGTTTTTACATACAGATGAATAGAATGAGCGGATATAAAATTTATAATATGTAGATAGTAGATGAAAATGTAATTTATCTAAGTTTCACTAAATCAAGTGTCTAAATAGAAGTCTCAATTACCCAACATCTTTAAAAAAAAAACAAAAAAAACGGTGGAATAAAATGTCTGTGAGATTGATTTTTTGCTTCTCTGTGAAGTTCTGTTCACTTGCCAACTTCTGGAAGGGATGTGCACTTGCAAGTTCAGAGTATTTAAAGCTTTTGTGGAAACAGATTATCTAAAAACATTTATGTAAACCAATGCAAACTTTTTAAGTAAATAATATTTATAAATTACAATTAATCCAAACTTAAAAGTATATATTTCTCTGTGTTTAATTTTAGGTACACTATACTTAACAAATGTGGTTAATGTTTTAAGTAGTGTTTAGCCTTTATTTTTTGTTCACAAGTCACAGAAACAGACAATGTAATGTAAGTGTAAAGTGACTTATCACAGCAAAATCCCCGGTGCTAAATTAACACCAGCTCAGTGTTTATATGGGTACCACCAGCAGGGTATTAAAAGTAACACTAAAGCATTCTTAGAGTTAATTAGATAATTAAGCCATCATTTGAGGGATGATTATTTAATTATTAAAGACACCTGGTAATAATGAGCAGAACTACAACTGACTTTCAGCCACTGCCTTAGATAAAATCAACTGAAAAGACATTAAACTTCTCTCATTACAAACCAGACTGACTTTTGTCTACTTTGAAATTGTTTGGTCACCATTATGGCAATCAGTTCCTTTAGTTGGGCAGTTTGACTCCTGGGTTTCCTTTGAGGTCTTTGCAACAGTGTTTGTCAAACAAATTATTTGAGGCAAAAGGTGCTTAAACAAGGATTATCAAGTAAACTTTTTACACTGTAGAAAAATGTTTTACTCTTAGATAATCAAATAGATGTTAATAAAACATGTATTCTACATTGTATTTCACTAACAGGTCTTTCCTCAGATCAAGCTTATCAAATTTCATTGTTAAACACATTCTGGTAATTGCTTTTTTTGCCTCACGTGCAGATATCATGAATCAGCCCATTAATCACAACAATGGTGACAAAATTCATGTTGCAATGCATTATGGGTGTATGTAATTATTCTGTCTTGTCAAACATGTTTGTATAAAAAACAAACAAACAAAAAGCTTAGAGTCAAACTACCCAACTAAAGGGAACACTGATCACTAATGGTGACCAAACATTTCAATTAAACATCAGCATCTAAACCTCTAATAATTCTCAAAAAGTAGAGAAATGTTGACAAATAACAAAAATAAAGTGAGTTTAGTTTGTAATAAGTAAGATTTAGTGTATTTTGAGTTGATTTTATCTAAGCCAGTGGTTAGAAGTCAGTTGCAGTTTTTGTGTTTCTTTTAAGTGATTATGCTCATTATAATCATGTGTCTTCAATAATCAAATAATCATCCCTCAAACGATAACTTAATTATCTAATTAACTCTAACACTGCTTTAGTGTTACTTTAACACCCTGCTGCTGGTACCCATATAAACACAGAGCCAGTGTAAATTTAACACCGGGGATTTTGAGCTCTGTCTTGGCATTCTTTTTAAAAATCAAAGCAGTGAAATTGTTGAATACATAAAACTTTTAAATTGAATAAACTTTTTTCACAGGTTTGAGTTCAATTCATTGTTTTAAATGAGTATATTTTAAACCCTGTTCGGGTTAACAGTGTACTTATATTAGCCCCAATGACAGCTAAGGACCAATTTTTGTGTTGCATGTTTTGTTAGGTTCGCTCTGGTCTTCTAGTGCAAAGCTGCATGAACATGGTGTTTTTATTACTTACAGTTTCTAGATTGTCTCTTTGGCTGTTTTTTTCACTGCTGTTTATTTGGTTTTGGATTAAAGGTTGAATACAACTTTTTGTTGCTTGAGAAGGGTTTGCTAAGAGGTGAAGTTAAACTCAAAAGGTTCAGGGCTTTTTATAAACAAAACTTCTTTATTTTTTCTCTATATACTAGACCTTCACAAACCCCAATTCTGGAGAAATTACCTATCCACTGGTCAGTTAAAATGTTTTCCTTCCTTTTTAAAAGTAAGTTTGTTTCCTTGTCATGATTTGCATTTAAGATTATCATGCTTATATAAAACAGTTATATTTTGGTAATGTTCATATAGAATCATTTGCATACTACATTACTATTTAATTTTCACCCTTCATATATATTTTAAAGGAAATGAATAGATATACCTTTTTTCTTAAATCCATTGCTGATGTGTCACTATTGCTGATTCCCAGCTAACAGAAAAAAAGTTCTAAGAACGTTCCCTGAAAGTTCCCAACGTTCCCAAAAACATTCTGCCAATGTAAAAAGTTTCAAGTTTTCTTGATGTTCTAAGAACGTTTTTGTGTTGTCTGAACGTTAGAGGAATGTTTCATTCTACCATTTTCAAACGTTACGACAATGTCATGTTTTAATGTTCACACAATGTTTAAAACAACAACTGTTTATTATATTGACTTGTTTGATTGTTATGTAAATTATAGAGAAACATTGCATTTTATTATTTTAAAACTGTTATAAAACATTATTTCTGAATGTTCAGTAAATATATTGCTGTAGAAAACACAATTTACTTATTAGGTTTAGATGTTGATGTTTTGTTTCATTTTAAGTCACCATTATTGTGATTGTTTTAGTTGGAGTCTTGACCCTTGATTTATTGCTTGCTTTCCCTGATTGTCTTAATCGTGTTTTTATAAAAAAACATTTGTTATGGCAATGTAAAGTTAAAGGGGACATATTATGAAAATCTGACTTTTTCCATGTTTAACTGATATAATTGTGTCCCCAGTGCTTCTATCGACCTAGAAAATGTGAAAAAGATCAACCCAGTAACTTAGTTTTGGTAAACCATTCTTTCCAAGCATGTGAAAAAATAGGTCATTGTAATTTGGCTCCTATTGTGATGTCAGAATAAGGTAATACCGCCCCCTTTATCTGCACTATCCACAGCACTGCCATTTAGTTCAGAGAGAAAGAGAGAGAAAAGAAGGACTTGACAGCACAATTGAGTTTCAATTACAACAAACCACCATCATTGTGATCAGTGTGTGCACTTCAGTGGCTCATTTGCATTTTAAATGACACACCCAAAACGGCACACTTTTGCTCTGACCTAGATTAAGACTTAGTTTACATCTTAAAAAAAATCTCATAATATGTCCGCTTTAATTGTGTGACTCTGTGGTGGTTGGTACATAATGGTTAAGATAATCATAATTGATTTACTCATTTCTTTTCTGTGGATGATATATTTGAAATCCAGCACTTTCACAGCAGTTTGTCATTAAGGATTCTTAGAAACTGTGGGCAAAAAATATCTGCTGCATATTTGGGATGCACAAACATCAAGAAATAGAGTATGAATCTCAACCATGGTGACAAAGAAAATTGTAAAAAAAAAAAAGAGTCCAACTAAAACAAACACGAATCACAATAATGGTGACTTAAAATTAAACAAAACATCAACATCTAAACCAAAAAGTGAATTGTGTTTTCTACAGCAATAAATTTACTAAACATTCAGAAATAATGTTTTATAAAATAATAAAATGCAATGTTTCTCTATCATTTACATAACAAACAAACAAGTCAATATAATAAACAGTTGTTGTTTTAAACATTGTGTGAACATTAAAACATGACATTGTCATAACGTTTAAAAATGGTAAAATGTAACATTCCTCTAACGTTCAGACAACACAAAAACGTTCTTAGAACGTCAAGAAAACTGGACACTTTCTATGTTGGCAGAACGTTTTTGGGAACATTGGGAACTTTCAGGGAACGTTCTTAGAAATTCTTTCTGTTAGCTGGGATGTGAAAGTTTGTAACAGAAAATAGTGGTTTTCATCTTGACACTTTCTTGGTATAGAAAACATTTTTTTGACAAATTTGTGAAAATGGATTTATTGTGTTTTGGAACCAAACTCTTCATATGTTCGATATATTTATAAAAAATACAGTAGCCTAAAAATATTCAACTAGAAAACAAGTAATTTTTTTAAATGCATGTAAAGGAAAAATTTAATGTTTGTGTTTGTATTTGAATTTAGATCTTTTAAAGGCTCTGTTGACTACTATTTCTGTTATGCCACGTAAGTGTAAACTAGATGTCTTTTCATGTTGATTGTACTGTAGTCTAAAAAATGTCATTTTTTGTTATACATATATAAGAGAAACAAATAAAGAGGATATTATCTTGAAGGCAATTTAGCCCTTTGGGGACGTCCTCATTTGTAAAAACACAAAGTTTTTCAAAAAAAATATCTTATATTTATCTTTTGCATCTTTTGCATGATACAGCATACAGTCACAATCTTGTGAAATAATTGCTATTTTGATTCCATCACATGTCACAAAAACTAGCACTAAATTTTAGTTTTATTGTACTTTAATAGGTGGAATATAGATTTTTATGAAAGTAAATTTTTGAGCGAAAATAACATAAAAAGGAAATAGATTAAAAACCCACAAAATAAATGCATCATTTGAGTGTTTTATATTTATTTGAAATAAAAAGGTACAGTGTGATGACATTTCTTTAAAATGTCATTGGAATTATAAAATGGACAAACTTGTCCATGAAGGATTGAAATTAAGGGTGATCTAATGAAGAGTACTGAGGGTTAAAGTATAACATGTCATTTACATTCATGCATTTGACAGAGACTTTAATCCAAAGTGACTTATGTGTTCTCTGTGGATCATATCCATGACCTTTGTGTGGGTAATCTTATTCAACATAATCCAAAAACTGTACTATAGTAATAGTATATTAAATACTGGCATTCAGTATTTTTTGTGCTTCTTATTGTTCAATAAAGCTTTCTTCAGACAGTTACGGCTCTTAGTGACAAACATAATTTGATGACAAACATTGCCTTAAATGTATTGAGAAAACAATCTTTTCATTGAACAGATGATCTCTCTGCTGACCCCTGCTACAACTACACTATCCTGAATGATGCTACTAGAGCCACCAACAATTCTAACCACTCCCATTGTGACGGCAATGTCGATGTCAACTGGGTCGGCTGGTATCGGCTTTACCTTTATGGCCAAAACGTTCGTATGCCAGAAACATGTGTTGAAAAGAATATGTGTGGCACAACTGTCCCACTATGGCTAAGTAGTGGACACCCCAAACTTGAGGATGGAGTGGTCACCAGAGATGTTTGTGGTCACTATGACAATTACTGCTGCTATTATCAGTCATATCCCATAAGAGTCAAAGCCTGTCCAGACAACTACTATGTCTATGAGTTTGTTAGGCCGACTTTAACCCACAGCATGTATTGTGCAGGTAATTATTATATGTTTGCATGATTTATATTATCTATTTGTGATTGTTGTGTCTCTGTTAATTAATTCTATCACATCACAAACTTTCAGATGTTGGCAGCATAAACAAAACCTACACATCAGTGATCAGCCCAACTGGTAATGTTGCTCCACTATAAATGTTACATTTTTTACATAAATTTGTGTGCGAAATATATGTTGTTAAGTTTAGAATAAATCATACAAGTAGACATTTACCTTAATTCTTTATTGTAAATTATGGACCAACAAACTGAATAGGAAACCAGTATTAACTCTGAAATGTTTTGTTGTTTTGACTCCTATTGGTCCCTGTTATCTATCTTGGAAATATGTTGAGGCAGTTTAAAAAACTGTATTAATACTAAAATAAGTTTTTTATAATAAACTCTCAGAAAATTGTCATTTCTGTTTATGTCGTGGAGGTTCAGGATGTTGAGCTGGATCCAGATCTTTTCAGTAAAGCTTTCTTCAGACAGTTATGGCTTTCAGAATATTAAAAACATTGTCTTATGTTTTTTTTATTGAATAGATGATCTCTCTGCTGACCCCTGCTACAACTACACTGTCCTGAACGACGCTACTAGAGCCACCAACTATTCTAACCACACCTACTGTGATGGCAACGTCAATGTTAATTGGGTTGGCTGGTATCGGCTTTATCTTTATGGCAAGAACGTTCGTATGCCAGAAACATGTGTTGAAAAGAATATGTGTGGCACACTTGTCCCACTATGGCTAAGTGGTGAACACCCAAAACTTGAGGATGGAGTGGTCACCAGAGATGTTTGTGGTCACTATTACAATTATTGCTGCTATTATGAGTCATATCCCATTAGAGTCAAAGCCTGTCCAAACAATTACTATGTCTATGAGTTTGTTAGGCTAACTTTAACCCACAGCAAGTACTGTGCAGGTAATCATATTTACATGACTCTTATTATCTATTTGTGATTGTTGTGTTCATTAATTGCATTTTATCACAAACTTTCAGACGTTGGCAGCATTAACAAAATCCACACAAATGTCACATTAGTGATCAGCCCAACAGGTAATGTGTTGTTTTGTTTATGTTGGTATGGACAGTTGAATAAATATGTGCATTTATTACCGTCACGATTGTCACCATTGCTCCCTCTGCTGGTTTTATGAGACCTTTCTACTCTTTATTCCCCATAATTCTCTGTTTGCTCATTTCCTGGTTTATTTAAACCCTGTTTGTTCACGTATTCATTGCGAAGTATTTTTAGCTGTATTTCTGAGTGTTCTTTTATATTCTCCATGGTCTCTGGTTTTCGTGTCTGCCTGGCTTTTGGGTTACCTTTGTTTCCTTTGTCTGACTGTTTTTTGGATGGATTTACTGTGTATGACCCTATACCTATCTTGTTGGATGTATGTTTTTGGATTGTCCCACTAAATAACTGCAAGTCTCGGAGCAGTATGTTACAATAACATAAAAAACTTTCAACCAGTTGATCAGGATTTATTATTTTACCTTTACAGAGTTAACCCACTACCAGGGAGTTTATTCTAAAGACCAGAATTTGCTGGGAGAAACACAGATTTGGACTCTCTAAGAATACAATGTTTTATTAAACAGATAATAGGCCTAATAGATAATCTCTCTGCAGATCCCTGCTACAACTACACTGTGCTGGACGACACTTGGAGATCCACCAACTATTCTTTTAACTCCATGTGTGACACCTCTCTCAACTGGGTCGGCTGGTATCGACTTTACCTTAATGGCCAGAATATTCGAATGCCAGAATCATGTGTTGAAAAGAATAGGTGTGGCACCAATGTTTCACTTTGGCTACGTGGTGGACATCCAAAACCTGAGGATGGAGTGGTCACCCGAGATGTTTGTGGTCACTCGGAAAATTACTGCTGCTATTACCGGTCATATCCCATAAGAGTCAAAGCCTGTCCAGACAACTACTATGTCTATGAGTTTGTTAGACCAACTGTATGCAATAGTGCATACTGTGCAGGTAATTATTTATTGTTTTATGTTTGCATGATTCATATGTACAAATCATGCAATTTTTACAATTTGTTTAATTTTTGATATTCATTAACTACATTTTATCACAAACATTTAGATGCTGACAGCATTAACCAAACCTACACAACTGTCAAACCAGCGATCACCACAGCAGGTAATATAAAATGTTGTGTTCATTTATAGTTTTATTTTTCTGAATTAAAATATGAAATAAGTACACTGCACTGCTCAAAACTTAATTGCGTTTGAATCATTTAGTCGGTATTAAATTATTTTAATATGAAAACATAGACTACTTACAGGCTGTGAGTCTGAAGCGGGCGTAATTATGATAATGGCCGTCGTGTCCACGTCAACAGTTAATGCAACCAGGGGAAAACTAGCAAGCAAAATGTCAAGGGTCAAGACCACAATTGAAACAAACACTGATCACCATAATGACCACTTTAAAGGGGTCATAACGTCATAATCGTACCTTTTTTCATGTTTAAGTGCTATAATTGGGACCCCAGTGCTTCTATCAACCTAGAAAATTTGAAAAACATCAACCCAGTAACTTAGTTTTGGTAAGCCGTTTTTGAAAGCATGTGAAAAATTAGGTTGTTCAGATTTCCTCTGTTTTGTAAAGTTAGGTAGCAAGGCCACTTACAATAATACAGTCCCTTAATCTGCATTATCCAACCACAGCACTGCCATTTAGTGCAGAGAGAAAGAGAAAGAAAAAAAATTCACATACGCACTCTGGGGACACTAAATACTTATTTTACATCTTTAAAAATATCATAATATGACCCCTTTAACACCAGGGAATTTAATTTGTTGACTTCTTAGACAAAATGTTTGAACTGTAAGTTACTATGGATAAAAGTGTCTGCTAAATAAATAAATTCAAATCTATATCAACACAGATTTTTTGCACTGGTCCAGATTAAGGCAATGAGAAAATATCACAGTAACAAATGAATCTATGTCTATGACCCAGATAGATTCCATTGAATGTTAATATGTTAAAGGGGTCATAGCATGAAAATGTTAGCATTGCCACTTTGTAGGTGTGAGCAAAAATAGGTCATTGAAATTTGGCTTTCATTATGATGTCATAAGGAGCTCTTATTAAAATAATACCGCCCCCTTAATCTGCACTATCCAACCACTGCACTGCCATTAAGTGCAGACAGAAAGAGAGAGAAAAGAAGGACTTGACAGCACAATTGAGTTTGAATTACAAACACACACCATAATTGTGATCAGTGTTTGCACTTCATCAGCTCATTTGCATTTTAAATAACACCCAAAACGACACATTTTTGCTCAAACCTACAAAGTGGCAATGCTAACATTTTCATGCTATGACCCCTTTAATACCATTGAATCAATATCATGTTTGCACCCTTCATTAACATTGAAAAAAATATTGAAATTTCAACAAATCACCATTATCGTGATCAGTGTTTGCTTTAGTTGGGCCCTTGGCCCTTGGTAAGTTTCCTTTGGCTGCTGAAGCAGTGTTTTAAAATACATCTGCTATTGCAAAGTAAACAAAGTTCTAATGTTATCAAGTAATTTAAAGGGGACATATTAGGATTTTTTTAAAGATGTAAACTAAGTCTTAATCTAGGTCTGAGCAAAAGTGTGCCATTTTGGGTGTGTCATTTAAAATGCAAATGAGCAGCTGAAGTGCAAACACTGATCACAATGATGGTGTTTTGTTGTAATTGAAACTCAATTGTGCTGTCAAGTCCTTCTTTTCTTTCTCTTTCTCTTTGAACTAAATGGCAGTGCTGTGGTTGGATAGTGCAAATAAAGGGGGCGGTATTACCTTATTCTGACATCATAATAGGAGCCAAATTACAATGACCTATTTTTTCAAATGCTTGGAAAGAATGGTTTACCAAAACTTATTTAGTGGGTTGATCTTTTTCACATTTTCTAGGTTTATAGAATCACTGGGGACACAATTATAGCAGTTAAACATGGAAAAAGTCAGATCTTCATAATATGTCCCCTTTTATTATTGTAGACACTTCTAAATAACGTTAATTAAATGATGTTAAAGATGTGTAATAAATGGATATTACAGTAGTAGCTGGAAACAGTGTCAGGTCTGTTATTATGAGGATTACAACAACACATGTAACTAGTTAAACTGCTGAATCTATCTCTGACATCATAAATCGGTCTATGAATCTCATCAATGGTGACGATCAACAAAAGAAAGCTTCATGCTGCAATGCATGCTGGGTATCATCATAGTACTAAACTAATTTATAACTCCCAGCATGCATTGCAGTTGATTGTTATATCTGAATTTGTTTGATGATTGTCACCATTGTTGAGATTTGTAGGATGAGTAATAATGTCTGAATGTGTCAGCATATGTTCTGTTTGTCCTGTCACAGTGTATTATTTACAAACCAAAATAATTATGATTGTTAAAAATGGATCAACTTAATCATGTAAAGCAGCTTAACTTTATATAATTTTGACATCTTCACAAAAAGCAAACAGTTTCAACCTTACTTTGAAACACATCTTTCTTTTCCAATGCACATGAGTTTCAACACAAATACATACAAACACAAAAAAAGAAAAGAAATATAGAAAAGAAAACTTAGTCAATAACAAGCAGAGGTGGGTAATCCATGTGCCAAGAGTAAAAGTCCTCTCCAGAATTTTGTTCCAATCACCTGGATTTGCTAATTAGCACAGTTTTTCAGCAGGAGGTGACCTCCTGGCTCCCTGGTGTTTAAAACCCTCAACGAAGCCTTCAAGGCAGCACTGCCTGGAAGGCAATCCCCATGCCCAGAGCGTTTCAGCCAATCACAGCACTGGTGCTAGATATCGAGCCTTCCGCCAGCTTCTGGCAGTTTGAGCTCACCGTTGGTCAGGTGAGTAGCGCAGATATTGTAAGATAGGAATGTGACTGTATTTATATTCATGTCTTAGTTACTCAATTGTTTTTCCTTTTTTTTCTAACCCTTTTTACTTGGTATTGGGGTTAGATTTGTGTTTTTTGACAGGTTTTTAAACTGTTTTCACGTGAGGCTAAAGTGCAGATGTATTTTTAAGCATTGGTTTATATTTTTATTTGTCAGAATTTTAAACTGTTTTCGCTTTAGGCTAGAGTTGGATTAGGCTGCAATTTGTTCTAACACCAATCTCAAACTACAATGTAAAATTGGGAAAACGGTTGAGTAACCAATATGTGAAACTGGCATAAAAAAGAAAGTCATGCCATGAAAACGTGGAAACACAACTCTTAAACACTCAAAACATTTCGAGCGGAATAAAAATACAGTCACATTCCTATTTTACAATATCTGTGCTACTCACCTGACCAACGGTGAGCTCAAACTGCCAGAAGCTGGCAGAAGGCTCGATATCTAGCACCAGTGCTGTGATTGGCTGAAACGCTTTGGGCATGGGGATTGCCTTCCAGGCAGTGCTGCCTTGAAGGCTTCGTTGAGGGTTTTAAACACCAGGGAGCCAGGAGGTCACCTCCTGCTGAAAAACTGTGCTAATTAGCAAATCCAGGTGATCGGAACAAAATTCTGGAGAGGACTTCTACTCTTGGCACATGGATTACCCACCTCTGATAACAAGAGTCAGGGACTCAGCTAAAGCAAACACTGATCACAATAATGGGGGTTTGTTGAAATTTCAATATTTTTTTCAATATTAATGGAGGGTGCAATCCTGATATTGATTCAATGCAGTTAACATTGACACATTAACTGTCGTTAACATTGTTTCAATGGTTTGCATGCTATCTGGGGAGTTTTGATAGGCCAACTTACTACATACTGTACAGCAGTGGTTCTCAACTCTCAACTCAACTGCTCTGCACATTTTGGATGTCTCTCATATCTGACACACTCAGTTCAGTTCATGGAATCTATCCCAACGAGCTGATGATCTGAATCAGGTGTGTTAAATAAGGGAGACATGCACAATATGCAGAGCAGTGGGTCCCGAGGACTGGAGTTGAGAACCACTGCTGTACTATCAATGCCTTAATGTTTGCATGCTTCCTTATACATGTTTTATTCATGATTGTTGTGTCTCTGTTCATGAACTGCATTTTTTACAAACTTTCAGATGTTACGAGTGTTAACTCCATTAACACAACTGTCACACAAGCTATCACCAAAACTGGTAACGTAAAGTGTTGTTTTGTCTTGTCTGTGATGATGTGGGAGGTTTAGAGACAGTTGAATAAATAAATGCATTCTAAATATGTTTTATTACATACAAACATCCAGTCAGTTAATTGGGATTTACAACATTTGTTGCATCTTTGTTCATTAATTACATTTAATCAACAATTTTTAGATGTTGGGAGCACAAACAAAACCTACACCAATGTTACATCAGTGATTGGCACAACTGGTAATGTTGCGCCACTTTACATTTTCATTATTCGTTTTGTAAACTATGCATATTGATAGCATTTTGGACAATTAAGTCATTGAGAAAAAAAGTGTCTGCTAAGTAAATAAATGCAAACGCATATTAACACAGAGATGTGTCATGGGTGTTTCAGTATGCAGACCAGTATCAGATGCATGTAAAAACAACGAGGAAATGGCACTATAATAACAAAATAAAAAACAAAAAAATGTACAACTTTAGTTCATACTGCATACTGTACAGTCAATGACTGTATGTTTGGATGAATCTTATGTACATGTTTTATTTGTGATTGTTGTGTCCAAGTTTTTTTTTAAAAAGCAGTATAACATTTCTTGGTTGTCTGAATGTTAGAGGAATGTTACATTCTACAATTTTCAAACATTATGACCATGTTTACTAATCACACAACATTTAAAACGTTGTTTTTTACAGTATAATTACATTTTTGCTTGTTATGTAAATGATAAAGAAATATAGCATTTTATACAATGACTGCCACTATTATCAGTCAAATCCTATTCATGTCAAACAAACGCCTGTCCAGGCGATTATTATGTCTATGAGTTTGTTAAGCCAACTTATTTTCAGAGCATGTATTGTGCAGGTAACTATTATATACTTACATGATTCTTATGATCCATTTGTGTTTGTTGCCTCTTTGTTCATTCATTGCATTTTATCACAAACTTACAGATGTTGGCAGCACAAACAAAACCTCCACAAACGTCACATCAGCGATCGGCCCTACTGGTAATGTTGCGCCACTTTACATTTTCATTATTAGCTTTGTAGTCTATGGATATTGATAGCATTTTGGACAAAAAGTCAAATGATGTGTTATTTGTAAGTCACTACCCAGCCAGCAGTGCTTGGTGGGGCCAATGTAGGCCCTATATGGGCTTGCAATATGGGCCCCAAGTTGGTCTTGCACCCGGGTTCCATGTGGACTAAACCAAAGCCAAGTATGGGTGTGGTTGGGTTGAAGAAGTGATGAAGTTAATTAGATAATAAAGAGACCATTAATGATAAACACCTGCTGTTAATAAACAGAATCACTAAAGAAAGATGAACAAGAAGAGAATAAAGACAAAAGACCAGCAGAACCACAACTACAAAAAAATAAATAAACATTTCTTGGTGGAGCCAATGTAGACAGCAAAATCCCCAGTGTTAAATTAACATTAACACTGCTTAATGTTTATATAGATCCACACTACAGAGTGTTAAAAAAGTAACACTTGAAGCATTTTACATCTTACATCTTACTTGTGGAGTTATTTATTAACTTAGGTTTAGATGTTGTCTGTTTCATTCAAAGTCACCATTATTGTGATCAGTGGTAGTTTTAGTTGGACTCTTGACTCTTTGTTTTTTTTTTCTGGTTGCTATAACTTTGTGTGTTATATTTGATATGGTGAAGAAGAGACCATGTTGCAATTCTGTAATGGTGTTTTGTACATAATGTTGAACATCTAGAAAATCTATTTATTCATTTAGTCTTTGCTCATTTAGCAGCTGTATCGTTTTCTCTCAGTAATGTGATGCTAAAGTATGATATCTGGCACTCTCAAAGTGGTTTGTCATTCTGAAGATTTTAAAGGGCCCATGGCATGAAGATGTTAGCATTGCCACTTTGTAGGTGTGAGCAAAAATGTGTCGTTTTGGGTGTGTCCTTTAAAATGCAAATGAGCGGATGAAGTGCAAACACTGATCACAATGATGGTGGTTTGTTGTAATTGAAACTCAATTGTGCTGTCAAGTCCTTCTTTTCCTTCTTTTCTCTCTCTTTCTCTCTGCACTAAATGTCAGTCCGGTGGTTGGATAGTGCACATTAAGGGGGCGGTATTATTATAATAAGAGCTCCTTATGACATCATAAAGAGAGCCAAATTTCAAATACCTATTTTTTGATCACACCCTCAAAGTAGCAATGCTAACTTTGTATGCCATGGGCCTTTTAAAACAACATGTACTTACAGATTAATCATGATGTAATTTAAACACACGAACATCAAGTCTCACAGTATGAATCTCAACAACGGTGACAAAGAAAAATGCTAAAATGTTCATGATTTTTTTTCATGCCACAGTGCATTCTGGGAGTTCTTGATAAGATTTGTAATTTGTTGATACCCAGAATGCATTGCAGCATGAAGCTTTTCATTTTTCATTTTATGGTCACCATTATTGAGATCCATTTTTTTTTTTTCAATTCAATTTTATTTATATAGCGCTTTTCACAAAAGTCAATTGTTTCAAAGCAGCTTTACATAAATAGAAGCAGTGGAAAGCACAGAAAACGACAGATAGCACAACAAAATACATGATAGCATGAGCAGTTAAATTTGCTGCGGCTATGACTCAATATTATAATTGCACGTATTACTAAAGCAACGTATAGAAGAGGAAGCTAGGTAAAGCCCAAAAAGGCTGCCTCCCCGGGGTGAAAAACCCCCTAGGAGAAAAAAACCCCCGGGCTTTTATCCGAGGAAAAATAAGTCCTAGGAGGGAAAAACCCTTGGGAGAACGGAAATGGAGATTTAGCGGAGATTAAGCGGTTCTGCCGGTGATCGTTGTCAGGTATCAGCTGGCCATAACGTTGAAGGACAGCCAGTAGATCAGAGGTGTGCCGACTTTCACATCTACCGGGACTGGGTCTGTTTGTCTCGTCCTCGGGTCGAGGACGAGACAGGGAGAGAAAAACAAAATCGTATTAGCGTAGCGGCCGTTCATATGTATTGAAGTGTCACACAGTGATGTGGTTTAACTCAGCTTAGTTCCAGACAGACTAAATATTGCGGCATAATTATGTTATCCACAGTTGAGGATTTAGCAAATTGGGGGCCCAATGCGAGGGTATATATGGTAAATAAGGTTCGCCTTCCGATCTTTAAGAGAAAATGAAACCTGACGACCCGTTTGACTAAGGCCTAAAGCCCCACTGTCGTCGTTAATGCAGGTTCAGTGGCAAACGGGTCTATATTGTATACCATTTACAGGACCAGGAGAAAACGCCAAAAACATCGCAACCCGACCATACGTGTTAACCCGTTTGACTAAGGCCGGAAGCCCCACTGTCGTCGTTAATGCAGGTTCAGTGGCAAACGGGTCTGTATGGCATACTATTCATAAGACTTACGATAGCGCCAAAATCGCAACCCGACCATACGTGCCAACCCGTTTGACTAAGGCTGAGAGGCCCCACTGTCGTCGTTAATGCAGGTTCAGTGGCAAACGGGTCTGTATGGCATACTATTCACAAGACACACGAAAGCGCGAAAAACGCAACCCGACCATACGTGCCAACCCGTTTGACTAAGGCTGGAGGCCCCACTGTCGTCGTTAATGCAGGTTCAGTGGCAAACGGGTCTGTATGGCATACTATTCATAAGACTTACGATAGCGCCAAAATCGCATACCGACCATACGTGCCAACCCGTTTGACTAAGGCTGGAGGCCCCACTGTCGTCGTTAATGCAGGTTCAGTGGCAAACGGGTATGTATGGCATACTATTCACAAGACACACGAAAGCGCGAAAAACGCAACCCGACCATACATACCAACCCGTTTGACTAAGGCTGGAGGCCCCACTGTCGTCGTTAATGCAGGTTCAGTGGCAAACGGGTCTGTATGGCATACTATTCACAAGACACACGAAAGCACCAAAATCGCAACCCGACCATACGTGCCAAACCGTTTGACTAAGGCCGGAAGCCCCACTGTCGTCGTTAATGCAGGTTCAGTGGCAAACGGTGGCAAACTATTTAATGCAATTCATTTTAAGTGTTCATGCAGAAAAGGTTTTTATTTATTTATTTGGTTGGTCTGTGTTATGACCGTGAGTGCTTTGTTCCGTGAAAAAAAACTATTGCGAGTTAAGAACCTTTACTAGACAAATTATGCGAATGCTTTGTTGAAGAGGAAAGTTTTAAGTCTAGATTTAAAATGATCGACTGTGTCTGATTCTCGGACATCGGTTGGTAAATCATTCCAGAGCTTAGGGGCTAAGTAGGAAAAGGATCTTCCACTTTTAGACACTTTTGATAGTCTAGGGATAATCAATAGGCCAGAATTTTGCGACCGTAGTGTGCGTGATGGATTGTATTCTGATAGTAATTCTCTAAGATATGAGGGTGCTAAGCCATTTAAAGCTTTGTAGGTGATTAGTGATATTTTAAATTGGATGCGATATTTAACTGGTAGCCGATATTATGTGGTCATACTTCTTAGATCGAGTAAGTACCCTTGCAGAAGCGTTTTGAACTAGCTGAAGCTTGTTGATCTGATTTGAATGGCATCCCCCGAGTAGCGAGTTACAATAGTCTATTCTAGAGGTCATAAAAGCATGAATAAGCTTCTCTGTGTCAGATGTAGACAGTATATGGCGTATTTTTGAGATATTTCTAAGATGGAAGAATGCTGTGCGGCAGACGTTGGCGATATGACTATCAAAGGATAAGTTGCTGTCGAACATCACACCTAAGTTCCTAACCGTGGAAGATGGCACCACAGTACAGCCATCTATGTGCAATTTGTAATCTGACATATTATGTTTGTAGCGATTTGGTTCAATAATAAGTACCTCTGTCTTATTGGAGTTGAGCTTAAGAAAGTTATGTGCCATCCAGTCACTAACATCGCTAATGCAGTCTTTTAGCTTAGAAAACGTGTGTGTTTCGCTGGGATGCGAGGAGATGTAAAGCTGGGTATCATCCGCATAGCAGTGAAAACTTATGTTATGTTTCCTGATAATGTCTCCTAGGGGTAACATGTATAACGAGAACAGGATAGGACCTAAAACTGATCCCTGCGGTACACCGTATTTAACCAGGGAGTGATATGACTCTTCCTCATTTACATAAACAAAGTGATAGCGATTGGTTAGATATGACCTAAACCAGGCTAGCGCCTGACCACTGATACCAAAATAGTTTTCTAGTCTATTGAGTAGGATTCTGTGGTCTATTGTGTCAAATGCTGCACTAAGGTCTAGTAATATAAGAATTGAGATTTCACCACGATCGGATGTTAATAGGAGGTCATTTGTAACTCTAAGCAACGCTGTCTCTGTGCTATGGTGGGGCCTGAATCCTGATTGGAACTTTTCATATGTACTATTATTTGTCAAGAATGTGCGTAACTGGCTTGCCACTACCTTTTCTAATATTTTCGAAAGAAAAGGGAGATTTGAGATTGGTCTAAAGTTATTAAGTTCTCCTTGGTTCATGAAGTCGTTACTATTGTGTTGAAGTTTACTATTGGTTTCTGTTTGTTCTTTGTTTCTAGTCAGTTTCGCAACTGTGCTAAAGAGGAAACGAGGGTTATTATGATTCTCATTTATAAGCTTGCTAAGATATGTAGATCTGGTGGTTTTAATAGCCTGTCTGTAGTGTTTAACACTCTGTTTCCATGCTGCGCGCCATACTTCTAACTTTGTGCTTCTATAATTTCTTTCCATTTTTCTAGCTGCCTTTTTAAGGGCTGCTGTGTGATGGTCATACCATGGAGCTGGCGGTTTTTCTTTGAATCTCTTTTTTCGAATGGGAGCAACGGCATCCAATGTGTTAGAACAGACATTGTTTAGGTTTTCTATTTCAATATCTAGATCGTCACAGTTATCTGCTACATGTTTCATTTGGGACAGGTCTGGAAGAGTGCTAATAAAGCTATCTTTAGTGGTGGAAATAATTGTTCTGGCTAGTCGGTAGCATGTTGTAGATTGAGTGATCCTATCTAGAAGTACAGTGTATGACACAAGGTAATGGTCAGAAACTGCATCACTCTGAGGTGATATTTCGACGTCATTAATATTGAGTCCGAGTGACAGAATTAAGTCTAATGTGTGATTACGAGTATGCGTTGGTCCTGTCACGTTTTGTCTAATATTGAGAGAATTTAGAACATCTATAAACGCACGTCCTAACGCGTCTTTTGGGTTGTCCACATGGACATTAAAATCACCAACAATAAGAGCTTTATCTACAGTGACTACAAGCTCAGATAGGAAATCTGCTATTTCATTAAGGAAATCTGCATGGTGGCCCGGTGGTCTATAGATTGTCGCTAAAGCAAAAGAAAGCTGTTTGTGGTTACGATCAGTTATTTCCATATTTAACAACATTACTTCAAATGATTTAAATTTTAGCTCAGATTTTTTGTTTACTTTAAAAATTGTGTTGTATATTGTAGCTACACCACCCCCTCTCCCCTTTAATCGAGGTTCGTGTTTATAATAATAGTCTTGTGGGGTGGATTCATTTAAACTAATGTAGTCGTCTGCTTTAAGCCAGGTTTCTGTTAAACAGAGTACATCTAAGTTTTGGTCTGTAATTATTTCATTGACAATAGGTTCTTTATTGGTAAGCGATCTAATGTTAAGAAGGCCGAATTTTAACATTCGAGATTCATCTGTTAATGTATTGTTTTCTAATTTTATTTGAATCAGATTTGTACCAGATGTAACAAGCGGTGCCCTGTATTTATTTGTTCGGGGAACAGATACAGTTGAAATGTACTGATATTTCGGTAAGATTGACTCGAAGTGCTGGGATATAAGTGGTCTTAACATATCACGGCAGCTAACAGATGGACGGTTAAGCCGATCCGTCTGTTTCCTGACCTGGACCCTGGATAGTCAGACTATATCAGAATTAAGACTATTGATCAGATTTTTAGTGAGTATAGCACTTCCTTCCGATGACGGATGAAGGCCATCTCGGGTTAGGAGAAATGGTCTTCCCCAGAAATGCTTCCAATTGTCTATAAACCCTACGTTATGCTGAGGGCACCACTTTGACATCCATCCATTGAGAGACACTAATCTACTATGTGTTTCATCTCCCCGGTAGGCGGGGAGGGGACCAGAGCATATTACATTGTCTGACATTGTTTTTGCAATTTCACACATCTCCTTAATATTATCTTTGGTGATTTCCGACTGGCGGAGCCTAGTGTCATTCGTGCCGGCGTGAATAACAATCTTAGAAAACTTCCGCTTAGCATTAGCCAGCACTTTAAGTTTGGATCTAATGTCAGACGTTCTGGCTCCCGGTATACAGTCGACTATGGTGTTTGGTGCCTCAATGTTAGTGTTCCTGAGTATAGAATCTCCAATGACCAGGGCACTTTTAAAAGGTGTTTCAGCTGGTATACTCCTTAGGGGATCGAATCTGTTAGAAATTGTCGTTACGTTATGGGTCTTAGAAGGACGCCTTATATGACTATGCCGCCTAACAGTCACCCAGTTTGAACGCCGACTTGACTCTGATGACGGAACCGAGCCATGTGTATTTTGATAAACACTATGCGCGCTCGATACAGTATTTGTAATATTTATATTAGCATCTGATGTCGGAACCGAGCCATTAGTCTTTTTGCTCGATAGATTATTTGCGACAGTAACATTAGCGGTTTTGCTATCCTCAACTAGCGTTCGGATGCGCGATTCTAGTTCAGCAACCTTCTCAGTTAACCTTAATACTTCAATACACTTAGTGCATGTAAACCCCTCTATGCTAACAGCAGAAGCTAAACTATACATGTGGCAAGTAGTACATGTTACAATAACAAGCGGAGTCTTACCGCTTTCATGCTGGGCGATGGCGTCTTCGTTTACCCGAACGCGGTCCCCGGAGCTGCATCGCGTGGGGTGTTCGGTTGTGACACGCCTCGGTCGCCTGCGAACGTCTGGGGCCAGGGTGATGTTTGGCTTGTTGAATCTGCGAAGGCCGGGCAGCGGTTCCTCCACAGCTTCCTGATCGCTTTCATGTCGTTCACGGTCCGTGAAGCTGCATCGCGTGGAATGCATGTTTGTTGCTCGCTTGTGGATGTCGGAAGGCAGGGTGAAGTGGGCGCTGTACCTCGCCTTGGATCTGCTAAAACCGGGAAACAACTCCTCCACAGCTTCCCGCTCAGGTGAGGATAGGTCAGAAAAGCATATATCAGATGAATCCGCCATTAGATCGGAAAATGCTAGCTTCAGCCTCCACCGTGTGGATGCTAGCGGGCTATATGCTAACACTGGGTGTTTAGCATACTCTGATTCTTTATGTTTGGGTGTCTAAATTGGACAACAGTTAATTTTAAACTGTACAGTGTTTCAACTTTCTTTAAAATGACAAACTTTAGTCCATACTACATACTGTACAGTCATTGACTGTATGTATGCATGATTCTTACGTACATGTTTTATTTGTGATTGTTGTTTCTCTGTTTATTAACTAAATATTATCACAAACTTTCAGAAGCTGACATCATTAACAAAACTTACACAGCTGTCACACCAGTGATCACCACAACAGGTAATGTTAAGTGTTGTGATAGACATATGAGGTGGTTTGAAGCCCGTGCCGCTGCTAGCCATTTTGGTGCCCTAAGCATATTTCCTTTAAAATGCCTCCCGACCTTGAGATTTTTTTTTTTTGCCAGTTTAACTTTTTATTACCAAACATATAAAATAATAGCAGAAAGTAAAATCTTCACAGCTTTAGTCAACAAACACTACACATTTGAAAGTGCAAACTTTTATAGAATAGCAAAATAGAAAAAAATTACCAAACTTAAATAGAATAGCAAAATAAAAAATAAAAATAATCCAGACATGTTTTTCCCAAGTACAATGTCACTTTTAATAAATTACATTAAATAAACACCAATAAGTAAACAAGAATGCTCAATATTCTTAAATAAAACAAAGATTTAGAGAACTAAGTGTCACAGTAATGTTTGCTTCATATTATGGTGACATTATATTTTTATATATTTAACAGTCAGGAATTGTTAGCCTACCATGTGCACTGACTGCTAACATTAACTTATACTGAGAAAGTATTAACCAGCATCACGTCAAAATAAACCACAAAATAAACTACTGCTCAATATCTAAAGAAACGTAGTAAAGAAAGTAACAGCTGCCGTCAGTTATTTGTAAAATGCATAATGTTTTACAGTAAAATCTAAATTTAGCTTGCACTGAAGTTATAAATTATAACAACATAGTTTCCTAACATTAATGTCAGCACAGCAAGTTCGAGGCGCATTACGATTAGCAGCAGCTGCAGCACATGCGCATTTCCCTTATTTAGGAGTGAATGATAAAACATGATGGATTTACCTGCAAGTGATGCACGGGCATCATCCCGCAGTTTCTTCTTTTTTCCGATCATGACTCCTGCTGTCTTTTCGGGGCCATTTCCAGTAGTTTACTGTCTGGCCGTTTCTCAATCCGAAGGCTGCAGCCTACGCGAGGTCGCATATGCAGGCTGCATACGTCATCAAGCCTGGTTTATTTCAGTTAACTGAACATTACATTAGCAAGTCATAAGCATATCATAAGCGATTAACTAAGAATAATAGTCAACTTTATAATGGTTAATATTACGAAATAAGAAAGTTTTGATGACGTATGCAGCATATAAATGCGACCTCTGGAGGCTGCAGCCTTCGGATTGAGAAACGGTCTCTGTCAAACTTCGTCAGGTGCCCGCGCGATCAACCTGCACGGACCATCAAAGGCTGGGGGGCATACTTTCTATTCTAGAGCAATTAAATTATCTCGTTCCCCCTTTTTTGTAACATATACATGGATAAAAAGTGCCAAATAATATTTCTACAGGCTAATGAAATTCTATCAGCATTATAATTTTTTTTCATTAGGCTATTATTTTGGTGCCCTCTCAGCACCTGGTGCCCTACGCACAGCGCGTGATGCGCGTTATGGGAGCGGCGGGGCTGCACGGACTTATCGTTATCTGATCTAGATGCCGATCAACATCTAAGTCTACTGAACTCTGCCTGGCTGGATGTTTTAAATATAACTGCTGAAGCACAAAGCCAAATCTGCTCCATGGCAAAACCGAGACACTCGATTGGCTCGTCAAACTTGCAGAAAGGCCGAGCGTAAATGGAAAAAGGACAGGCTACACGTCTCCTTTCAACTATTTAAAGACAGCTTATCCGCCTATCAGTCTGCGGCCAAGTCTGCTAAAGCTATATATTTTTCAGACTTAATTTTGAGAAATCACTCCTCTCCTAAAGTCTTGTTCTCTGTAATAAATTCTGTCATTAATCCGCCTATGAAATATGCTCATGCTGCCTCTGCTGCTCTATGTGAAGGCTTTTTAAAACATTTTATAGATAAAATATCAAATTTGAGACCCAATTTTTGCTCTACCATTGCATCTATTGAGCCCCCTCCCCTCTGCCCGCCTCCCGCATTCTGGGACAATTTTGAACCTGTTTCTCTCCCCTTTCTCAAAAAAATAATTGAAACCACCAAGCCATCCTTCTGTCCCTATGACACCATTCATCCTAAATACTTAAAAACAATCATTGACACTATTGGGCTTGATCTGGTTTCCTTTTTTAATAAATGCCTGGAATCTGGCTCTATTCCCACTTCCCTCAAAGTGGCGACTATCACCCCACTTCTTAACTCTTTCCCCGCCATTGACGAGATATCTCGTCAATTAAGAGAAAACGCTTCCCCGCCAATGACGAGATTTTCCGTCTTTCCGCAATACCGCTATTATCCACCAGGTGGCGCCCTTCCGCAACTTTTTAAAACCGGAAGTATTGCCCTATGGCAAGCTGCTGCATGTCCGTGTCTGTTTTAAAGATCGCTCTGAATATGATCTCTATGAAAAATCCGTCATAAAAATGGAATTATCTCTGCTTTTTGCTCAAAATATGGTGTTTTTGCAAAAACCTACCCATATTCAAAAGCTGATTGCAAAAGAACCACTAAAGGTAGGATGAAACGGTTTTTTTTTGTTTGAAAGCAGAGGGTCTGTTCTTTCATTTGGTATATTGTATGTTTATATATTTAAAGAAGAACATTTTCTGGAAGGCATTAAACTTTGGTGAAAATCATGAAAAACGCTGGCGCTGGCTGGCAACTTTTTTTAAAAATGCTGGCGGTGAAAGAGCTAAGAAGCCTTCACTAGACCCCTCTATTTTAAATAATTTTCGCCCAATTTCAGTTTTACCATTTATCTCAAAGATTTTAGAAAAAATTGTACTTGACCAACTACAGTCCTTTCTTCATCTTAATGGTATATCTGAAACCTTTCAGTCTGGTTTTAAATCTGCTCACAGCACAGAAACAGCGCTTCTTAGAGTTTTAAACGACATCCTTTTAGCCTCTGACTCCGGTGACTCTGTGGTCCTGGTTCTCCTAGATCTTTCTGCTGCCTTTGATACTGTGGACCACTCCACTTTGTTACTTAGATTAGAATCTGATGTGGGTCTTAAAGCCACGGTCCTCAAATGGTTTCATTCTTTTTTAACTGATAGACAATTTTTTATAAAATTAGATGACTTTTCCTCTTCTGCTGCTCCTCTCTCGTGTGGCCTCCCTCAAGGGTCGATACTAGCGCCAATACTTTTCTCCTTGTACATGCTTCCCTTGGGCTCTATCTTGAGAAGGCACGGGGTACGTTTCCATCTCTATGCAGACGATACACAGATCTACCTTCCCATTAAGAAAAATGACTTGGCTGCTCTTAGAATGCTTTTAAAGTGTCTAGATGAGATTAAAATCTGGCTTGCCCAAAACTTTTTAACGTTAAATGAAGATAAAACAGAGGTGATTGTTTTTAATCCTACTGACCACCGACAGGCTTCCACGGTGGACCTGGGCAGCCTTTCAGCTTTCAGATCCACCCACGTGCGAAATCTGGGGGTCCTTTTGGATGAGTCCCTAAAATGGACAAACATATCTCCTCTGTTGTTGGTGCGAGTTTCTATCAACTACGTCTACTACCCAAGGTTAAACATTTTTTAAATCACAAAACGCTCAAAATGGCCGTGCATGCTTTTATTACCACTCGTGTGGACTACTGCAACTCACTCTATAGCGGTATCCCCAAAGCTCAACTAAACCGTCGTCAACTTGTCCAAAATGCTGCTGCTCGCTTCCTTTATAACAGCCGCAAAAGCGACCATATCACTCCCATCCTAAGATCCCTGCATTGGTTGCCGATCCAACTCAGAGTTGATTTTAAAATCCTTTTACTGGTTTTTAAATCGTTACACAACCTTGCCCCCAATTATTTATCTGAGTTGGTTCATCGTTACACTCCCGCCAGAAACCTGAGATCCAATGATCAGCATCTCCTTTTAATTCCTCCATCAAAATTAAAACGTAGAGGGGATCGAGCCTTTTCGGTGGTAGGGCCCCGTCTATGGAACAATTTGCCGCTCAAGATTAGAGGGGCACCTTCTATATCTACTTTTAAGTCCCTTTTAAAAACCTATCTGTTTGAGCTGGCATATTCATTTTCAATTGCATTTTCACTGTAGTGTATAATCGGTTGGTCTTAATCTTAAATTGTTTTTAGATTTAAATGCATTCTGTTTTTATCTTTGCTTTATTTGTCTTCCTTTACTTTTAATGTACAGCACTTTGGTCAGTCTTGTGGCTGTTTTAAATGTGCTTATAAATAAATGAACTTGAACTTGAACTACTTTTGGGAGCTTTTCCATTGGGTGCAGTACGTAGTACTCAATACTCAGTTGGGGTTCCACCTCAGTTGGGGTTCCAAGCGACCCGAGCTGATACCAGACGTGACATGAAAACACTGTAGATCACTGATTGGTCTGAGAGAATCGTCACTACCAGCATCATCGCTATAATGTAATTAGCTTTACCTTAGTGCTAGCTTGCGCTGTCTCGAGCAAACATGTTGTCGTCTGTGCCCTGCTATAAGTTCCCAAACTCCATTTTAGCGATGAAAACATCCACAGGTTGAGAATAAGGGACACCATACCAGTTTTTTCCAAACTTGCAGTTTGTGGCAGAACATTCACGACGAGCACGTCAGCATTATATGCTTAAATGCAACTTCAATGAGGCTCAGCAGAAACTGAAAAGCGCCATATTAATTGATTTACTTACTCATTAAAAGTTTATGCAAATGTATATCAACACAGATGTTCTGCACTGGTCCAGACATATGTAAAGGCAATGAGAAAATGTCACAATAACAAAAATCATTGAGAATATCTATGCCTACGAGTTTGTTAGGCTAACTTTAGTTCATACTACATACTGTACAGTCAATGCCTTATGTTTGCATGATTTCTCTGTACACGTTTTATTCATCATTGTTGCATCTATGTTCAATAACGGCATTTTATCAAAATCTTTCAGATGTTACGAGTGTTAACTCCACTAACACAACTGTCACACAAGCCATCACCTCAACT
Source organism: Paramisgurnus dabryanus (assembly GCF_030506205.2). Classification (NCBI taxonomy): domain Eukaryota; kingdom Metazoa; phylum Chordata; class Actinopteri; order Cypriniformes; family Cobitidae; genus Paramisgurnus; species Paramisgurnus dabryanus. The sequence continues at coordinate 21,125,397 of NC_133340.1, read as the reverse complement.
GGTAACGTAAAGTGTTGTTTTGTCTGTGATGATGTGGGAGGCTTAGAGACAGTTGAATAAATAAATGCATTCTAAATATGTTTTATTACATACAAACATCCAGTCAGTTAATCAGGACTTACAATATTGGTTTTTCGACAATCATGTAGCTTTTGTTACATCCTAATGAAGTGTTGCATCAAACCTTAATTGTAAAGTTTGCTTGTGACAACAAAAAGAATAAACCCACATTTAAACCTTTATGAAGATAAACAGTGTTTAAAATATACAGTTACAAAAGTAGTTTCTGTGCAAACCAGTATCTCCAGATATGCATAAAGTGAAGTCATTTAGAAAAGGTTTAATTTGGAAATAACTACAAAGAGAACAATGAAAACCTATAAATAGTAAATCTATTAAAGTACTGGCATCCACTAGAGCAGGGATGGGCAACTTCGGTCCTGGAGGGCCGGTGTCCTGCAGAGTTTAGCTCCAACTTGCCTCAGCACCTGCCTAAATGTTTTTAGTATGCCTAGTAAGACCTTAATTGGCTGCTTCAGGTGTTTTTAATTGTGGTTGGAGCTAAACTCTGCAGGACACCGGCCCTCCAGGACCGAAGTTGCCCATCTCTGCACTAGAGCATTGGTTCCCAAATCCAGTCCTCGGGACCCCTCTCCCAGCATGTTTTAGATGTCTCCTTATATGAAACACCTGATTCCACTCATCAGGCTAGGCTGGAAGGCGTGATTTTTTTCCCAAACCAGTTCAGATAGGAGTTTTACTTAAACATGAGCTCAGGGGCAGAAAGAAATTTGATTGGTTCACAAAAATGACCAATGAAAGTCCTCAACCGGAGCCTTCAAGGCAGCTTCTGCAGTGAAGCAGTTCGAGCTCACCGTTGGTCAGGTGAGTAGAGCAGATGGTTAGATAGGAATGTGACTGGTTTTGAATTCAGCTCGAAATCTTTCGAGGGTTTAAGTTACGTGTTTCCACGTTTTCACGTGTCCGTGGCACGACCTTCATTTTCGTGCTAGATTCAAGGTTGAATACTCAATTTTTTTCCTTTTTTCAAACCATTGTAGATTGGGATTGGGTTTAGATTTGTGGGTTTTTTAATTTTAAACTGTTTTCGCGTGAAGATGAAGTTGGGTCTGGGTTAGAATGGCAGTGGTTTATACGTTTATTTGTCAGAAATTGAAACTGTTTTCACTTGATGTTGGGGTTAGAGTTGGGTTTAGATGTCATTTTTTTTGTAACAGAAAGTTGTTCTAACCCCAAGCCCAAGAGACAATAGGAAAAACAATTGAGTAACCAACACGTGAAACTGGCACGAAAATGAAGGTCGTGCTACGGACACGTGAAAACATGGAAACACGTAACTTAAACGCTCGAAACATTTCGAGCTGAATTCAAAACCAGTCACATTCCTATCTAACCATCTGCGCTACTCACCTGACCAACGGTGAGCTCGAACTGCTTCACTGCAGAAGCTGCCTTGAAGGCTCCGGTTGAGGAATTTCATTGGTCATTTTTGTGAACCAATCAAATTTCTTTCTGCCCCTGAGCTCATGTTTAAGTAAAACTCCTATCTGAACTGGTTTGGGAAAAAAATCAAGTGGCTGGCGGGAGCCTGATGAGTGGAATCAGGTGTTTCATATAAGGAGACATCTAAAACATGCTGGGAGGGGGGTCCCGAGGACTGCATTTGGGAACCACTCACTAGAGCAGTGGTTTTCAACTCCAGTCCTCGGGCCCCCCCTCCCAGAAAATTTTAGATGTCTCCTTATATGAAACACCTGAATCCACTCACCCAGCTAACAGAAAAAAGTTCTAAGAACGTTCCCTGAAAGTTCCCAAGTTCCCAAAAACGTTCTGCCAACGTAAAAAGTGTCCAGTTTTCTTGACGTTCTAAGAACGTTTTTGTGTTTTCACAACGTTAGAGGAATGTTAAATTTTACCATTTTTAAACTTTATGACAATGTCATGTTTTAATGTTCACACAATGTTTAAAACAACAACTGTTTATTATATTGACTTGTTTGATGGTTCTGTAAATGATAGAGAAACATTGTATTTTATTATTTTTAAACAGTTAGAAAACATTATTTCTGAATGTTCAGTAAATAAATTGCTGCAGAAAACACAATTCATTTATTAGGTTTAGATGTTGATGTTTTGTTTCATTTTAAGTCACAATTATTGTGATTAGTGTTGGTTTTAGTTGGACTCTTTACATTTTGTTTGCTAGTTTTTTTTCCTGGTTGTGTTAACTTTTTGTTAATACACCATATTTGTTATGAACGTGTAAAGTTAACAGTGTAATTCTGTGGTTCTTGATACATAATGTTAAAGATATTCACGTTATTAATTTTCTTATCAAAAGTATGTTTTCTGTCAATAAAGTTTGAGATCCAGCACTTTCACAGCAGTTTGTCATTAAGGAGTTTTAGAAACTTTGGACAAAAAATATCCGCTTTATAATTGGGATGCACAAACATCAAGAATCAGAGTATGAATCTCAATCATGGTGACAATTAAATGAAAAAATTAATGCTGCAATGCATGCTGGGTATCAACGAATTACAAATTCCATTCAGGACTCCCAGAATGCACTGCAACATGGATATATAATTATTTTTTATTTTTATTTTATTTGTCACCATGGTTGAGATTCATACTCTGATTCTTGATGTTTGTGCATCCCAATTCTTCAGCGGATATTTTTTGTCTAAAGTTTCTAAAACTCCTTTATGACAAACTGCTGTGAAAGTGCTGGATCTCACTTACATTATTGACAGAAAATAAACTTCTGATTAGTGAATTAACCAGGTGATGTTCTTTATCAATATGTACCCACCACCACAGAATTACACTATTTACTTTACATGTTCATAACAAATGTGGTGTATTAACACAAAGTTAACACAATCAGAGAAAAAACTACCAAATAAAACGTTAAGAGTCAAGAGTCCAACTAAATCAAACACTAATCACAATAATGGTGACTTAAAATGAAACAAAACATAAACATCTAAACCTAATAAGTGAATTGTGTTTCTACAGCAATTTATTTACTGAACATTCAGAAATAATGCTTTCTAACAGTTTTAAAATAATAAAATGCAATGTTTCTCTATCATTTACATAACAATCAAACAAGTCAATATAATAAACAGTTGTTGTTTTAAACATTGTGTGAACATTAAAACATGACATTGTCATAACGTTTAAAAATGGTAAAATGTAACATTCCTCTAACGTTGTGACAGCACAAAAACGTTCTTAGAACGTCAAGAAAACTGGACACTTTTTACGTTGGCAGAACGTTTTTGGGATTTTTGGGAACTTTCAGGGAACGTTCTTAGAACTTTTTTTCTGTTAGCTGGGTGAGTGGATTCAGGTGTTTTTTTATATAAGGAGACATCTAAAATTTTCTGGGAGGGGGGGACTGGAGTTGAAAACCACTGATTTAATTACTTTCTGGACTCGGGCGGACTCGACTTGATGTTTAAGGACTTGGTCTTGACTCGTACTCGACAAAGGTGGACTCAGACCCAACTCTACCAGTATCAGATGCACATAAAGACAATGAGGAAATGGCACTAAAATAAAAAAAACTACATATGTAGTCCGTATTTCATACTGAACAGTCAATGATTGTATGTTTGTTTGATTCTTATGTACATGTTTTATTTGTGATTGTTGTGTCTCTTTGCATTAATTACATTTTATAACAAACTTTCAGATGCTGACATCATTAACAAAACGTACACAACTGTCACACCAGCAATTACCACAACAGGTAATGTGAAGTGTTGTGATTGAAATATGAGGTGGTTTGAAGCATTTAGTAAACTTGTACCCCAGCTAACATTTCATAAAAACATTTCTTGAAAATTCCTAACGTTCCCAAAAACATTCTGCCAACATAAAAAGTCTCCTTTTTTAAGTTGTAAGAACATTTCTTGGTTGTCTGAATGTTAGAGGAATGTTACATTCTACCATTTTCAAACATTATGACCATGTTAAATAATCACAGAATGTTTAAAACAACTGTTTTCTATGTTTACTTTTTTGCTTGTTATGTAAAGGATAAAGAAATATAACATTTTATTATTTTAATAATGTTATAAAACATAATTTCTGAATGTTCTGTAAAAATATTGCTTTATAAAACACAATTCACTTATTAGGTATAGATGTTGATGTTTTGTTTTATTTAAAATCACAATTATGGTAATCAGGGTTTGTTTTAGTTGAACTCTTGACATTGTGTTTGCCAGTTTTGGTTGCATTAACTTTGTGTGTATAATTTTTTATGGTAATGTAAAGTTGAACAAATAAATAAATGCAATCTAAATGTGTTTTATTACATACAAACATCCAGTCAGTTAATCAGGACTTATTGGCTTTCGACAATCATGTACACAGCAAAATCCCCAGAGTTAAATCAACTCTGCTGGTTGTACATATTGTCCCAATCTTACAGAGAGTTAAAAAGTAACTCTGAAGCAGAGTTAAAAGCTGCAATCTGTAACTTTATCCTCTCTATCGCCATCTCTGTTTGAAACCTAAAATTGCATTTTACATCTAACTTCTAGAATTTTTTTCTTAACTTAGGTTTAGGTTGTTTCATTTTAAGTCACCATTATTGTGATCAGTGGTTGTTTTAGTTGGACTTGACTCTTAGTTGCTAACTTTTTCAACTGCTATAACTATGTTTGTTTAAAACATGTTGTGTTATAGCAAGGAAAATACAACAGAACAATTTTATAGTGGTGCTAGTACATAAAGTCTAAACATCATCAGCATCTAGAAAACTTATGTGCAGGTGTAGTGTTTGCACACTTATCAGAAGTATCCTTTTCCATTAATTGTGTGAGACTCTAGTATAATACAGCACCCTCATAGCAGTTTGTCATTCTAAATGATTTTGAAACACTGACACTTAAAATTTGGCTACTGTGTGGCGCACACACACAAACATCAAGAATCAGAGTATAAATCACAATGATGGTGAAAATAAAATGAAAAGCTTCATGCTGCAATGAATGCTGGGTATCAACAAATTACAAAGCTTATCCAAAACTCCCAGAATGCACTGTGGCAGGAATAAATAATGAACATTGTTACCATTTTCTTTGTCACCCTTGTTGAGATTCATACTCAGATTCTTGATGTTTGTGTGTCTACATTGTGCTGCGGTTAATTTTTAAGTCCCTCAAAATCGTTCAGAATGACAAACTGCCATGAGAGTGCTAGATATTATACTACAGTCTCACATGATTCATGGAAAAGGATACTTTAGTGATGGTCGTTTTCGAAGCACTGCTTCATGAGGCTTCGAAACATTTACGAATCTTTTGTTTCGAATCAGTGGTTCGGAGCGTGTTTCAAACTGGCCCAAGTCACGTGATTTTAGCAAACGAGGCTTCATTACGTCATAACTGTTTCGAAACGTTTCGAAAATCCGACGATTCACCACTAGGGGGAGTTGATCACATGACCAGTGTCTAATATGTTTCGGTGAACTCGGGTCAGTTTTATTATAAAAGTTCATAAAACATTTATCCTTCTGACTAATTACACTGCCATTTTGTCTATTTATTGTTTATAGACAGATTTAATGACAAAAATGTGCATAATTAAAAGGGTAGTTAGTTTTAATGATTTGTTTGCCCTAAATAAAACAAAAAACACATAATACACTTTGAACTATGTCTTAATTAAGTTTAATATTTTTTTAAACATATTTTAATAAAAATCTTGCTATTTTTTTGTAAAAAAAAAAAGTCTAAAATGTTTGGCCATATCTGCTTTACACTATTTTGACCAGCAGGGGTCGCCAGCGTGTGTGCTGTTTCGAACTGCTTCGAAAAACTGAATCAATTTTCGAAGCAATTGGTTCAATTGATTCGAAGCTTCGAAAAGCTTCGTTTCTCCCATCACTAGGATACTTCTGATAAGAGTGTAAACACTACACCTGCACATAAGTTTTCTAGATGCTGACAATATTTAGAATTTATGTACTAAAAAATCACTATGGAATGGCAGTATTGTTTATTCTTTGCTATAACACAACACGGCTTAACCATATAAAATTATAGCAGTTGGAAAAAACTAGCAACTAAGAGTCTAGTCCTACTAAAACATCCACTGAGTACAATAATGGTGAGTTTAAATGAAACAGCAAACATCTAAACCCAAGTTAAGAAAATAACTACAAGTATGCAATTTTAGGTTTCAAACAGAGATGGTGATAGAGAGGATAAATGACTGATTGCAGCTTTTTACTCAAATTCAGAGTTACTTTTTAACTCTCTGTAAGATTGGGACAATATGTACAACCAGCAGAGTTGATTTAACTCTGGGGATTTTGCTGTGTAGCTTTTGTTACATGCAAATGAAGTGTTGCATCAAAACCTTAAATCTAAACTTTTCTTGTGACAACAAAAAATATAAACCACATTTGAACCAAAATGAAGATAAAACAGTGTTTAAAATATACAGTTACAAAAGTAGTTTCTGTGCAAACCAGTATCTCCAGATATACAGTATACATACAGTAAAGTTATTTAGAAAAGGTTCGATTTAAAAATAACTAAAAACAGAACACTGAAAACATGGAAATAGTATCAAAGTAAGGAGCTGTGTTTTATTCGTATTGCTTATTGTTCAAAAAAGCGTTCTTATGGCTCTTATATTAAATATTGCTTTAAAATGGCTGAGAAACTGTTTTCATTGAACAGATAATATATCTGCTGACCCCTGCTACAACTACACTGCGCTGGATGAACTAAGAAGAGCCACCAACTATTCTATCCACTCCTACTGTGACGGCAACATCAACTGGCTCGGCTGGTATCGGCTTTTCCTTTATGGTCAAAATGTTCATATGCCAGAAAGATGTGTTGAAATATACATGTGTGGCACTGAAGTCCCAATGTGGCTAAATGGTGGACATCCAAAACTTGAGGATGGAGTGGTCACCAGAAACGTTTGTGGTCACTGGAACAATGACTGCTGCTATTATCAGTCAAATCCTATTCGAGTCAAAGCCTGTCCAGGCGGTTATTATGTCTATGAGTTTGTGAAGCCAACTTATTTCCACAGCATGTATTGTGCAGGTAATTATTATATGGTTACATGATTCTTATGATCCATTTTTGTTTGTTGCCTTTTTGTTCGTTAATTGCATTTTATCACAAACTTTCAGATGTTGGCAGCACAAACAAAACCTACACAAACATTACATCAGTGATCGGCACAACTGGTAATGTTGCGCCACTTTTAGATTTTCATTATTCATTTTTTAAACTATGCATATTGATAACATTTGTGTCTGCTAATGATTCTTATGTATATGTTTTATTTGTTATGGTTGTGTCTCTGTTAATTAATTAGATTTTATCACAAACTTTCAGATGCTGACATTATTGACAAAACTTACACAACTGTCAAACCAGTGATCACCATAACAGGTAATGTAAAGTGTTGTGATTAAAAATATGAGGTGGTTTGAAGCATTAGTAAAATTGTACCTCAGTGAACAAAGTTTTAAGAACTTTTATAAACATGGTATTTTATTATTTTCTGTTTTAAAAGATTATTTCTGAATGTTCAGTAAAAATGTTGCTGTAAAAAACACAATTCACTTATTAAGTTTTAATGTTGATGTTTTCTTTTGTTTCATTTAAAGTCATCATTATGGTGATCAGTGTTTTTTTTGTTGGACTCTTGACCCTTTTTGCTTGTTAGTTTTGCTCTGGTTGAATTAATTTTGTGTGTATAAATCACATATGTGACCAGTCACGGAAAGTAGGGACACAAGTCGGATCTGGGGCATTTTGAGTTATTCATAGATTGTGAAAGTGCAGTTTCTAAGCTTTCTAACGATGTGTAACACATGGAAATCTGATAAGTTTTGAGATACAGATGTTCTAGCATCACATGTAGTATTTTATTACAGAAGTCCGAATGAACAACATGCAAAAATAAACAGGACTTTTACCTTTGTGGGGATCACAAGTCGAATCCAGTCTGTTTCAGATGTGTGAATCATCCAATGATTTTTGTACACAAATGCGTATAATCCGTGAAATATAGATATATAAAGTTTATTGTTTACATCAGATTTCGCATGAACTTCTGGTAATACAATATAATATACAATCTGAGGACTACATCGTAACATGTAAGGGTATATCAGATTACACTCCGGTATTTACGTTCCGTCAAACACATGAACCCGCCTTCAAATTTTGTATTTAAAATTGGGACGTAGTATAATAGATAATCCAAAAACAGCACTGTCGAAAACGTGAAGTCCTTAAGGGATGTTACCGATCGCTCGCTCGTTGCGCCATCAGCCAATGACTTCATGGAAAATATTGATAGACAAAACATGTAGCCAATGATATAAAGAATTCTACGATCTCGGTGTAACTTATGAGTTTGACTTCATACTGCGCTGCAAGACGTCAAAGTACCGTGAGAGCGAGTTGAAATTAAACTACTCCGTAAGATTTCTTGAAGAGCTCTCGCGGTACTTTGACGTCATCCGACTGTGGCGCCCCATAAAGTCAGTGACGCGGCTGACGTACGATGCGGCTGACTGTTGTTTGTTCCGCCCCAGCTTCTTTTATTTTTCTTTTGTTTTGTGCGCCCGAGCTTCATTTATAGTCTGGGGAGTCGCACGCTTTAAGTAAAAAAAAAAAAAAACTAAGCAAACATGTCTGAGGAACAGGGCAGCTGCGTCACTACAGTCACGTGACTTCACGCTCGAGCCGGAAGAGAAGACAATGCTGAATAAAGTCGTAATTCTTGCTATTTTTGGACCAAACTGTATTTTCGATGCTCCAACACAATCTTACTGACCCACTGATGTCACATGGACTACTTTTGATGATGTTTTTATTACCTTTCTGGACATGGAAACCGTACAATGGAGTAGACAGAAAGCACTCGGACTAAATCTAAAGTTAAAACATCTTAAACTGTGTTCCGAAGATAAACGGAGGTCTTTCGAGTTTGGAACGACATAAGGGTAAGTCATTAATGACATTATTTTTAGTTTTGGGCGAACTATCCTTATTCAGTAGTCACGCTGTTCCCTTTGGGGGTGCGTGATTTTTTTTCCCAAACCAGTTCAGATAGGAGTTTTACTTAAACATGAGCTCAGGGGCAGAAAGACATTTGATTGGTTCACAAAAATGACCAATGAAAGTCCTCAACCGGAGCCTTCAAGGCAGCTTCTGCAGTGAAGCAGTTCGAGCTCACCGTTGGTCAGGTGAGTAGCGCAGATGGTTAGATAGGAATGTGACTGTTTTGAATTCAGCTCGAAATGTTTCGAGCGTTTAAGTTACGTGTTACCACGTTTTCACGTGTCTGTGGCACGACTTTCTTTTTCGTGCCAGTTTCACGTAATGTTTACTCAATTGTTTTTCCTTTTTTCTTACCATTGTCGTTTGGGATTGGGGTTAGAACAACTTTCTGTTACGTAAAATGACATCCTAACCCAAACCCAACTCAAACCCCAACATCAAGTGAAAGCAGTTTAAATTTCTGACAAATAAATGTATGAAGCACTGCCATTCTAACCCAAACCCAACTTCATCCTCGCGCGAAAACAGTTTAAAAATGAAAAAAACCCACATATCTAACCCCAATCCCAAATGACAATGGTTTGAAAAAAGGAAAAAAAATTGAGTAACCATTACGTGAAACTGGCACGAAAAAGAAAGTCGTGCCACGGACACGTGAAAATGTGGTAACACGTAACTTAAACGCTGGAAACATTTCAAGCTGAATTCCAAGCCAGTCACATTCCTATCTAACCATCTGCGCTACTCACCTGACCAACGGTGAGCTCGAACTGCTTCACTGCAGAAGCTGCCTTGAAGGCTCCGGTTGAGGACTTTCATTGGTCATTTTTGTGAACCAATCAAATGTCTTTCTGCCCCTGAGCTCATGTTTAAGTAAAACTCCTATCTGAACTGGTTTGGGAAAAAAAATCAAGCCTTTGGCGTTGGAGGCGAAAACACAAGCTTATCCAGTATGTAAAAATACACACAGACAATGACGCCCCCCGCTGCACGCTAGTATCTCCGGAAAAACAAGCCTATTTCAACCGCAAAATGTACGCTTTTAAATATACATAAACTGCTATCTCAAAGATGGAGAGGCTTCTTTGTGATCTCAACTAACAGATTCTGCAATAAAACGAAAATCACAAATTTTGAAAAAAAAACCTTTGATTCTCATTTTCTCGAAACTCGCACTGCCAACTTGTGTCCCTGGTTTCCGTGACGGGTCACATATGTTAACAAAATATGCTGCTGGTACAAAATAACAGACCTGACACTGCCTTTAACTACAGTAGTACTGTAATATTATACATTTTTACACATCATTAACAGTATTTTACACATCATTAACAGTATTTTATCAATACTATATATATATATATATATATATATATATATATATATATATATATATATATATATATATATATATATATATATATATATATATATATATGTATATATATGTATATATATATTAGGGCCGGGACTTTAACGCGTTAATTAAGATTAATTAATTACACAAAAATAACGCGTTAAAATTTTTTAACGCATTTTAATCGCACTTATTTTTGCACCGCGGAACATTTCTCATGAGTTTCGGCGGACCGATTATACTGGAGCACCAACTAGCGTTCATGACTTCACAACAAACCACAGTGAACATGAACCAAGAGGCTGATGAGATCGCTTTGGTTGGCCCCGTGGATGGGAATTTTTTTATAAAAAACGAACGGATGTAAGCGTCGATAAAAGCATGGTTGTGTGTAAGCTATGCAACAAGGAATTCACATATCACCGCAGCACATCGAGCATCTCAATGCAAAACATACAGCAGCTAGCGTGGACATTAGCCCGACTCCGGGCACAACGACTTATTCGGACGGGATTAGTTTTACATAGGGATGTGGGGTAAAGCAAGTTTTTATCAGAGCTTCTCGGTGATTTTAGTCCAGTCCGAATGCTCCATGTCAGTAATCATTACGGACAATGTCAGTAAAGATTACGGCGTCTTTTACCTTCTGTAAAAAGGTCCGGAGAAATTACCTCAGGTAATACAAATCCAGTGCGAATAGACCAGCTGTAAATATACACGTAAATCGCGTCATTTCCTTTTAATTTGCGGGTTTCTTTTAAATATAAAAGCGCTTAAAGAAGCGTTTACTTGCGTTCTAGACGGAGAAACAAGTCAGTTACAAGTCAGTTTCTGAATAAAACACGACACAAACTTTAAAAAAAAAGTCAAATTTACTTCTCAGAGGCATGGAACTGTTTATGAAACTGACGTTCTCCCCAAACTGAAATTAAACACAGTGTTTCGCGTTTTCCTTGTCTGTGTCATGTTGTTTGCACATCTGATATCTGGAAGCAAGGTAACGTGCACGTGAAGACGAGAGGTGACGCGCTGCGCCAACGAGTTACCCCTCCCACTTCTGAATGTTTTACAGAGATTTCTAATCCCGTCCGAATTGACCATTAATATTACCGACGTCCTGTGGTAAAATTACATTACGCCATCTACCCCTGTAAAACCAATCCTGTCCGAATAGGGCTCAATAAACAATATTTTGTTGCTTAAGCTTATGTATTCAGTCATTATTCATGGTACACTCTAAGAACGAATGTGTTAAAAACAACACATTAGTGTTGATTCTGGGACAACACACTAACTGCGTCGTCCTGGAATCCACCCATCTCTGTGTTATTATTGAAACAACACATTTTGTGTTACTTTTAACACAACATGTGTTATACTTGAACACAAAATCAAGACAAAATGACTCATAATGTGTTAAAATTACACATAATGTGTTAAAAGCTTACAGCACAATGATGTGTATAAAATTAACACATCCTTTCTAAGAGTGTATACTAAAATCCATGTAAAAAATTACTTCTTAATGTTCTCAGGTCAAATATTTATATGCGATTAAAATGCGATTAATTTAGATTAATTAATTACAAAGCCTCTAATTAATTAGATTAATTTTTTTAATCGAGTCCCGGCCCTAATATATATATATATATATATGTATATATATATATATATATATATATATATATATATATATATGTATATATATATATATATATATATATATATATATATATATATATATATATATGTATATATATATATATATATATATATATATATATATATATATATATATAATTAACTCTATATATATATATATATATATATATATATATATATATATATACAACAATTAACCTACTTGATCACATTAGAGTTTTCTTTGCAATAGCAGATGTATTTTAAAACACTGCTTCAACAGCCAAAGAAAACTTACCATTTAAACACTAGAGTCAATGGCCCAACTAAAGCAAACACTGATCACTATAATGGTTTGTTGAAATTTCAATTGTTTTCCAATATTAAAGGAGGCTGCCAACGTAATATTGATTCAGTTGTATTAAATTGACAAATCAATGATTTTAACATTGTTTCAATGGTTGCTTGCTATCTGGAAATGGTGAACGTCATCATCTAATAACATTTTTAAACTAAAAACTAATAACATAATTAAACGTTTATGCAAATGTATATCAACACAGATGTTTTGCACTGGTTCAGATATATTTCACAAGTGACAAAGTACTGTATTTGTAACATTTTTGATCGCAGTTCATTAATTGCCTTTTATCAAAACCTTTTAGATGTTGACAGTGTAAACTTCACCAACACAACTGTCACACCAGCACTCACAAAACAGGGTAATGTAAAGTGTTGTGTCAATTATAGTTTTATTTTACTGGATTGAAGTATGAGCCAGTTTAAAAAATTTCATAGAATTGCATGAAAGTGTTTTAAAATATACATTTTGGAGAAATAAAGAGCCAATCAGATTTCAGTTCATTTTATTTGTATATGTATGTTTTCATTTGTACATCTGATATTTGCATCTCTGTTCATTCATTACAATTCATCAAACCTTCAGGTGTTAGAAGCATCAGCACCACTGGTGCAACCATCACAACATCAACCACCACAGTTGGTAATATGAAGTGTTGTCTAATGTTTTAATGTCTGTATCAATTTATACAATTCTCTGTAACTTAAAAGTTATTTAATTTGTTTATTGTGTTTATGAATACTTTTAGTCTTAAATATGGCACAGTTTGAAAATTGCACGGTAAGTTGACCATTTTTAATTTTGTCAACAACTGAATTCTATCCATTTTATTCTAAAGAGTGGTGCAAATACAACACATAATGCACTTTATATTTATTAACTTAAATTGTTTATACTGTATCTGTATATTGTACTAATTGATTTTCATACTCTGTTTAAATGTATCAATGATACATTTTATAATGCTTTTAACATTCTAACAATACTGTTCCCACAGTCAGTGACACAATTACCATTGATAGTGAGGATGATATCTTAACTAGTCAATTAAAATCTTTATTATACTTATATGTTTTTATCTACAGGGAACTTCATTAGCACAGAGTGTTTTAAAACAATTAGAGAATATTAAGGTTCTGCCTTTAATGGTAAGTCAATCAGATAAACATAACAAAATGCATTTATCACACATTGATTCTTTGGAACTATTGCCATTTACTTTTTCACTTACTACATTAGAATGTCACCAATATTATGGAAAAGATCTTCAATGTCCCAAAGGTTTCCAAAACACCGTCAACTGACCAGAAGAAATTAGAAGGAAATGTTGTATTAAATACTGGTGAGCAGCTTGTCTCCAAGTTGGTGACGCCAACAGACACCTATGCCAATGTCAGTTTCACTCTTGAAACTGTAGGTAAGAGAGCCACAGATATGACTCAGACTATATACTAACATAACTAAATTACTTAATATATTCTTGTTAAATTGCTGTTTCTTTTATAAATCAGAGGCGAAAGTCTTCATGGTTGGACCGAATGCGTCCTTGGGTAAAATTCCTCAGCTTGATACAAAAAATGCTGCAATGGATATTGATCTCATTGGAATTTCCAAAAACAACAATGGTATGTAAAAGCAGAGCCGGCGCCAGACCATAACTAACAGGGGGCACGTGGCTTCCAACGGGGAGCATGCAATTAGCAACAATAACTTGCAAAAACAAGGAATTAAAACAACAAATACAGTGCAAGCACACACTCATACAACTCATACAAACTGTCAGCTCATTTCCCATATAAAGTGCAGAAGATCACAAACTATGCGCAAAAGTTAAACTATTTTGAACTTTGACTGCGGCGTGAGCGCAAGCTGCAGTTTGCTCGACGCAACAACAAACCGCCCTCACGCGGCGCAAGCCATTGAAATTAATGGGTTTCATAGCGCAGCGCACACCGCGTCCTAAAAGCCGCTTTACCATAATCACGTCGTAATGCTGTTAACGGTCTATAGCCACACTTCACATTTAAACTTACGTAAATTAAAACAACGCTAACTTACCTTTAAAAAAGCTGAAGCCGGCGTGTACGAACATTAAACTTCCTTAAAATAGTGTCCTGTATATTTGAAAATTCCACCTCAACCTCTAATCTCTGAGTTTGAGCGACACTCCGTAAAAAAACGGATAATGTCCTAGCAGAAAATTACCGGTACTTTCTCCGTTATGGTTACAGACATTTCCTTTTATTCAAAAACTGAACATTCTGTGGATTTACAGAACACTGTCCATAGATTTACAGAACATTTTAAGATATGGCAGTGCAATTTGTTTTCAGTTTGGACAGCTCTTACATTTATTTTAGTCTACACAGTAAAATCCCCGGTGTTAAATAAACACTGCTTGGTGTATATATAATCCACTCCCACACGGGTGTTTAAAAAGACTGGTGTTAAAAATATAACACTGAAGCAGTGTTTAAGTTAATTAGATAATGAAGTGATGATTAAGACATTAATGGTGAACACCTGCTGGTCATTCGGTGTCAAACTAACTAAATTTTCCTGGATTTTTTTTCTGGATAAAGTAATACTAAAACGATGAAGAAAGACAAAATGCAACAGATGAATACAGCGAAATCCCCAGTATTAAATGAACATTGTTGGGTGTATGACTCCAAAAGCTGCAAACTTTCATGTTTGCCTCTCTATCATCATCTCTGTTAAAAAACTAAAATTATAACTTGCAAGCGTTATTTTCTAAACCAGGATGATAAATTTAACTTCTAAACAGTTATCAGAACAATACAAGTGCTCAACTATTCCAGCATCCACACACGTGATTTAGTAGACAAATCTTCTTTCTGACGTGATGTAATCAGAGAATGTATCACATTAAATCTTAAAGGGGACATATTATGAAAATCTGACTTTTTCCATGTTTAACTGCTATAATTGTGTCCCCAGTGCTTCTATCAACCTAGAAAATGTGAAAAAGATCAACCCAGTAACTTTGTTTTGGTAAACAATTTTCTGCAAGCATGTTAAAAAATAGGTCATTGTAATTTGGCCCTTATTGTGATGTCAGAATAAGGTAATACCGCCCCCTTTTTCTGCACTATCCAACCACAGCACAGCTATTTAGTACAGAGAGAAAGAGAGAGAGAGAAAACAATTCACAGCACAATTGAGTTTCAATTACAACAAACCACCATCATTGTGATCAGTTGTTGCACTTCATCCGCTCATTTGCATTTTAAATGACACACCCAAAACGGCACACTTTTGCTCAGACCTAGATTAAGACTTACATCTTTAAAAAAATCTCATAATATGTCCCCTTTAAGTTTGTGTTTGTTATGGGTTCATTTGAAGTCACCATTATTGTGATTAACGTTTCCTTTAGTTAGGCAGTTAAGCTATTTTTTCTCTTTTAGCTATTTTAACATTGTTTTATTAAGACTGCTTGTCCGTTGCCTAATGCAGAGAAAAAACCTTTCATAGCATCTGAGGTTATTTATTTATATTATACTCTGCCATTAATTAAAACATTTGATCATAAATAAATGATAAAGACAATTATGCAAATACAAAAATCTTCTATGAATATGACACTGTTCTGAATAAGACTGATGTAATGCTTTAGTTTTTTTTTTTTTTTTTTTTTTTTGCTTAAAGGAGCATTTCACCCATAGAAACATTAATTTTTATTGAAAGTGTGTCATATTTGTAGTCAAAATGTAACATACATTTAGAATTTGGTGCCTATTTTACCGATAAAAGGGGTGTTTGCAGTCTCACCCCCTCAACAAAGATAAAGCACTTCCTTCTTTCAATGATGCAAAATGATATTTTTTTAACATCATTGAAAGAAGGAAGTGCAACACTGAAATCTGTGTTTCTCCTGTTTCAGTGGCAACTGAGGAAATGTTGCATGACTGGGGTTCTAACTATACAAAGCTTAATGCAAATGAGTGAAGTGTCCCTTTAAGAGAGACATCATAACTTCTGATACAAATCTCAACAATGGTGACAATAAATGGTAAGAAACTTGCACAATTTTGTCATGTCACAATGCATGATGGGAGTTATGAATAAGTTTTATACAATCCTGGTACCCAGCATGTATTGCGGCATGAAGCTTTGTTGTTGATTGTCACCATGGTTGTGTTTTATAGGCTGTAGTGATGTTACGTTCGTGAACGAATCGTTCTTTTTGAACGAATCTTTTATGTGAACGAATCGTTCTCGTTCACGCCATCCATTGACTCATATTTCTCGTTCACTGAAATTTCCCTCCCTTCTTGAGGAGCACGGACAAATGATGCGCGGCTTTCTTTCCGCCTTCAAAGAGTGACAAAACTACGAGCCAATGGCAATCGAGTATAAGCTGTGGCCGAGCATATGATTGGCTCAACGTACTGAATGAATATGCCCTTCACTGACCGAGCTGCTGTTTTGAGTCTGAACGAACGAGAGAGAGATAGAGAGATCGCGTTCTTAAACAAACTGAATGACTGGTACAGGTTACAACCTAATGAATGAGAGAGATCGTATAGATAGCGAGTGCAACGTAAACAATCTTGTGAAAGAATCATGTGGTTTTATTTTAATAAAGTTATAGTAACCATGTTTAGGCGGACTATTTACCTTAATACAAATGATAAGCAAGGTAATTACTGTTGAAAAAATTGGTATTTCTGTTTAATATAGTTTTATATGTCTATATAGTTTAATCCACCCTTTCACCGAACTTAAATCAGTCATCTGCGTCTGAACGAAGTCTTGAAGGACATGACCGAAATTATATGATTCGTGAACGAGGATCTGATGACTGACTGAACCAGAGGAGGCATGCACGGGAGTCTTTATTTACAACAAATCCAGATTAGATGTACTATGAATGTACGTGTGTCTTAATATATTCGGTAACTTGATAAAATTATGCTTAGTATTTCACAATTTGAGCTTTATTAAAAACTAATGAGTTTTTGCAAAAAGTCATTCATTGTCTTATAACACATAATGACACACATCTTCGCCACCTATTGGCGTATTTTTGTAAAATTAAGAAATGGTCACTGAACGAATCAGTGAACGAGTCTGAACGAATCATTTTGGTGAACGAACTGAAAATGAACGAGTCACCTAAATGAACGAAAATTTCCATCACTAATAGGCTGATTGTTGATGTCTCAGTGTGTCTGACTAACACCACAGATTAGATTTGGGTGAAAAATATTAACTCTTAAGGCTAAATGGATTTCATGGGGTGTACTGAATATATTTTGTTTTGTATGAGATCATTGAATCACAACACTTATGTTTTCATATTAATTAAAATGTACACAGTTTAAGACTTAATTTCTCTCATCTTTATCTGCTATAACAGATGTGTTTTAAAAAACACACTACCACAATGAGCAGAAAAAAACTAAAACTAAACTTTAAGACCCAAGTACCCAACTAAAGGAAACACTAATCGGCACAATGGTGACTTACTTTATTAACCAGATTTACAGCAGTTCTTTAGAAGTTAAACCTATCATCCATGTAACTCTGCAAGCAAGTTATAATTTCAGTTTTCTTCTTCTTACTCTATTATTATGTTCCCTTTCTGGAAATCTCGTGACCTTTTCTGAATCCTCCAACCGAAAATCATGCGAGCCTACACAATAAACTTTATGAAATGCAAACTTTTATAGAGACAAACGTTTGTTTTAGTTTTGATATAAACACACATCGCTAGACAGTTGGGACCACAATCTACTCAATATTTAAAGGGGACATATTATGAGATTTTTTTTAAGATGTAAACTAAGTCTAAAATAGGTCTGAGTAAAAGTGTGCCGTTTTGGGTGTGTCATTTAAAATGCAAATGAGCGGATGAAGTGCAACCACTGATCACAATGATGGTGGTTTGTTGCAATTGAAGCTCAATTGTGCTGTGAAATATTTTATCTCTCTCTTTCTCTCCATACTAAATGGTTGTGCTGTGGTTGGATAGTGCAGATAAAGTGGGCGGTATTACCTTATTGTGACATCACAATAAGGGCCAAATTACAATGACCTATTTTTCACATGCTTGCAGAAAATGGTTTACCAAAACTAAGTTATTGGGTTGATCTTTTTAACATTTTCTAGGTTGATAGAAGCACTGGGGACACAATTATAGCAGTTAAACATGGAAAAAGTCAGATTTTCATAATATGTCCCCTTTAAAATAATTTTTATTTTAAATTGTAAAGATTTTTATATGTAATATTTAATAATATTCCTCCAATTTTATGCATGTATATGTAAGAACATAATTACAGAGCTTTTCACAATGTACTGTTTAAAAAAGTCAGCGAGATGTTGGTTTTGCCGGTTGTTGATGAGTAACAGCTGTTAACTCTTTCACCGCCAGCGTTTTTAAAAAAAGTTGCCAGCCAGCGCCAGCGTTTTTCATGATTTTCACCAAAGTTTAATGCCTTCCAGAAAATGTTCTTCTTTAAATATATAAACATACAATATACCAAATGAAAGAACAGACCCTCTGCTTTCAAACAAAAAAAACCGTTTCATCCTACCTTTAGTGGTTCTTTTGCAATCAGCTTTTGAATATGGGTAGGTTTTTGCAAAAACACCATATTTTGAGCAAAAAGCAGAAATAATTCCATTTTTGTGACGGACTTTTCATAGAGATCCCATTCAGAGCGATCTTTAAAACAGACACGGACATGCAGCAGCTTGCCATAGGGCAATACTTCCGGTTTTAAAAAGTTGCGGAATAATGGTGGATAATAGCGGTATTGCGGAAAGACGGAAAATCTCGTCATTGGCGGGGAAGCGTTTTCTCTTAATTGACGAGATATCTCGTCAATGGCGGGGAAAGAGTTAATGATCACAACGCGCTTAAGCAGCCACGTCACAGGAGAATAAGTGAACAATGTCCCAATGTGAAGTGAGCTAAAGTCCTTACCAGTGCCTTAACCTGCATACAGATTCACAACCTCGGGAGCTTGAACGAATTGAGACGCTCGCCGAGCAGCACCCGCAGGCGCCTACACGCTTGATTTTTTTCCCAAACCAGTTCAGATAGGAGTTTTACTTAAACATGAGCTCAGGGGCAGAAAGAAATTTGATTGGTTCACAAAAATGACCAATGAAAGTCCTCAACCGGAGCCTTCAAGGCAGCTTCTGCAGTGAAGCAGTTCGAGCTCACCGTTGGTCAGGTGAGTAGCGCAGATGGTTAGATAGGAATGTGACTGGTTTGGAATTCAGCTCGAAATGTTTCGAGCGTTTAAGTTACGTGTTAGCACGTTTTCACGTGTCCATGGCACGACTTTCTTTTTCGTGCCAGTTTCACGTAATGGTTACTCAATTTTTTTTCCTTTTTTCAAACCATTGTCGTTTGGGATTGGGGTTAGATTTGTGGGTTTTTTTTCATTTTTAAACTGTTTTCGCGCGAGGATGAAGTTGGGTTTGGGTTAGAATGGCAGTGGTTTATACATTTATTTGTCAGAAATTTAAACTGCTTTCACTTGATGTTGGGGTTTGAGTTGGGTTTGGGTTAGGATGTCATTTTACGCAACAGAAAGTTGTTCTAAGCCCAATCCCAAACGACAATGGTAAGAAAATAGGAAAAACAATTGAGTAAACATTACGTGAAACTGGCACGAAAAAGAAAGTCGTGCCACGGACACGTGAAAACGTGGTAACACGTAACTTAAACGCTCGAAACATTTCGAGCTGAATTCAAAACAGTCACATTCCTATCTAACCATCTGCGCTACTCACCTGACCAACGGTGAGCTCGAACTGCTTCACTGCAGAAGCTGCCTTGAAGGCTCCGGTTGAGGACTTTCATTGGTCATTTTTGTGAACCAATCAAATTTGTTTCTGCCCCTGAGCTCATGTTTAAGTAAAACTCCTATCTGAACTGGTTTGGGAAAAAAAATCACGCCATCTACACAGTGGTTGGGTGCGCCGCTTTAATTTGCCCGTGTAGAACGTTGTGTCGCATTCGTTCCCCTTTTGGCGCTCGCGTGTAAAATCAAAATAAATTCATACTTTTGGCAACGGGGTGGCCAGGGACATGTCTACAGAGGTACGGGCCACCCTTGGCCTCCGTGTAGAACCGCCACTGGAAAGTACACTTTCATTTCAATATACCTTTAAACACTTAAATGCACTCTTTAAAAATGCACTTTGTTATAATGTCTTATTAAGTTTAACTTAACACCAGCTCGGTGTTAAAGGGGTCATAAGGTGAAAATCTGACTTTTCCCATGTTTAAGTGCTATAATTGGGTCCCCAGTGCTTCTATCAACCTAGAAAATGTGATAAAGATCAACCCAGTAACTTTGTTTAGGTAAGCCATTTACTGCAAGCATGTGAAAAATTAGGTCGTTCAGATTTCGCCTGTTTTGTGAGGTAGGTAGCAAGGCGAATTATAATAATACCGCCTCCTTTATCTGCACTATTCAACCACAGCACTGCCATTTAGTTCAGAGAGTAAGAGGGAGAAAAGAACAGACCTGCCAACCTTGGAAATTTTATTTGAGTACAGTAGCATCGGCCGAAAGGACAGAACACGGCTTTTTAAAGAGTAACTAAACCCCAAACCAACTTTTTTTAGTTAATGATCTGTAAGAATGATGCTTTATTAGTGCTGTTCATTGATTTTAGTAAGTTTTTTGACATTTGGATATAAAGTGTTTCAATACTACAATATATGGTGTAAAAACGTCTGAGTGCTGCCCTCTTGAGGTTGAACGGTGGCTACTGCAGTTGAATTTTCCTATTGGATGTTGGGTCCAAGAAATGACTCGTGACGTAAGCAGGTTCAAGCTCACCACGCCCTTGTTACGATCTCACCACACACTTAGTTCGTCCCCCCTATCTCCGTTGGGATCTGCCCACTTTTTCTGCATTTTTCAAATATTGCAGTGGGTGGAGTCAGGCTCTGACCAGGGGTTTAGTTACGCTTTAACATATAATTTAACACATGCACGCGCACATGCACGCACACACACCTCTTGGTAACTTTCAAGGTAACATGCTGCACATTGCACTCACTTTTTCCCCCATCCTGCCATAATCTGCTTTAAAAATAATTATAAATGTGAATAAAATCATGTTTAACTAAATTTGCCTTACATGGTGATTAATAACATTATTAATGTTAAATACTGTATTCTCCAAAGTTTAGCATGTCTGCACAAACACTGTTAAAAGTGATATTACTGTTAAATAGTGGGAGATGGTTAACCCACAAATGAAATTCTGTTATCATTTACTCAACCTCATATTGTGTCTAAGCTTCATGATTTCTTTCTTGAGTGAAACACACACAAAAATTTGAGAAAACAAATTGTTGTTTTTCCCTGACTAGCAAAAAATACAATGGAGTGGGGACCAGACACTGTGGTTATCATCACTCTTTAAAATAACTTGTGTTCCACACAATAAAGAAACTCATAAATGTTTGGATGGTCTGTTCTGTTATGTAAACTATGACTGAATAACATGTTTTAAGTTAACTATCCCTTTAAGACAGTATTTTAGAGTTAACACTGCTTTAAATTCAACCATAACTGTGACAGTAGTGCAGTTAACTGTATGTCTGTCTGTAATTTATTGTAGCTTTGTTTACAGTGCAGTACAGTACGGTATAGGCACCTATCACGTGGGCGCTCGAGACACGAGATATTCTCCATTTATAAAACTTTATTTAATGTGGTTTGTATATGACGTTTTATTTTATTGACAATTATCAAGAGCGCGTTATTTCAGAACGCATTTAATCCGCTTCACTCGGATGTCCGGTGGATTCCCTTCACTGAGAGTGAACTTTCCGTTTTTATTTGACTAAAACTGGATGCTCTCCCCATGGTTAAATCATTGTACTTTTTCGTAAGCGCTCAATTATAAATGATGCTCATTTACAAATCAGAAGTAATGTTAGCGCATCTTGCGGTCAAGTGCACGTTATGAAACGGAGCCCGCGCGACCGTCGACTTCAAAGGATTAAGCTAATGCATTATTTGCACATCCACCCTGACCAGTTTACCTTAGCGGGTCAGACGTCTTGACTCTCCGTTGAAAAAGATGGTCAGAAACTGCGGGTGGAGGAAGGAGATCACGCTGGATTTTGTGATTCCATCGATAGCAGACTCTTGTTACTGATTGGCCATACGACGTGTCAAACATCCCGACTTTCTATGTGGTGGATGAGCCCAGTGCTATGATTGGACATATTTTTCTTTTTTCTGTTGCTTCTTTTGAGGACTTCGCGCGGCAAAGGGCGTCATCAGGTTTTTGCGTAGTTTAGAGTGACAAATCGTACCACCGTACTTTGAGGTCAAAATGAGTACCTGCTACGCAAAATGCGTACAGGTTGGCAAGTCTGAAAGAAGGACTTGAAAGCACAATTGAGTTTCAATTATCCAAACCACCATCATTGTGATCAGTGTTTTCACTTCAGCCGCTCATTTGCATTTTAAATGTCACACCCAAAAACGGCTCACTTTTGCTTTGACCTACAAATTTGCAATGTTAACATGCTGTAATTAATTATCTGTGGGGTATTTTGAGTTAAATCCTCATCTTCACACTCTTGGGACACCTAAGATTTATCTTACATCTTAAAAAAATCTTATAATATGACCCCTTTAAAAGTAACACCGAAGCAGTGTTAGAGTTAATTAGATACTTAAGCAATCATTTGAGTGATTATTTGATTATTGAAGACACCTGGTGATAATGATTAGAACTACAACTACAATTTCCAGCCACTCCCTTAGATATAATCAACTGAAAAGACATATCTCTTATTACAAACCAGACTGACTTTTGTCTACTTTGAAATTGTTTGGTCACCGTTATGGTGATCAGTGGTTCCTTTAGTTGGGCAATTTGACTCTTGTTTACCTTTTGAGGTCTTTGCAATAGTGTTAATTGAACACATTATTTGTTGCAAAGGTTGTTAAAACAAAGTTTACGTAGTTTTTATAACAGAGATTATAGATTTAAGTAAATTGTGTGCACAGTCAATAAATTCAGTATTCATAGAAAATTAGATGTTCATCAAATATATATTATTTTCTGTTGGATTTCACTAACACAGCTTTCCGCAAATCAAGCTTCTCAAATTTTACTGTTAAATACTTGCTGGAAATACTTTTTTTGCCTCACGACCAGATATCATGAATCACCCCATTAATCGCATCCATGGTGACAAACATAATATAAAAGTATAGTATAAAACTCATGACTCCCATTATGCATTGCAATATAATTTATGTCATCATTGTTGCGATTAATGGGGTGATTCATGATATCTGCTCGTGAGGCAAAAATTTATTTCCAGCAAGCTCTGTAAGTTAAATCTAATAGAGAATAATACATAGTTGATCAACATTTTAATTTCTATGAGTACTGAATTTTTTTTGATTGTGTAAATGATTTACTTTATCATATAATCTCTGTTATAAAACTTCATAAACTTTTATTTAGCAAACATTGCAACAAATAACGAATTCAATAAACACTGTTGCAAAAGCCTCAAAGGTAGAAACAAGAGTCAAACCACCCAACTAAAGGAACCACTGATCACCATAACGGTGACCAAACAATTTCAAAGTAGACAAAAGTCAGTCTGGATTGAAATAAGAGAGATGTCTTTTCAGTTGATTTTATCTAAGGCAACTAAGGAAGTTGTAGTTGTAGTTCTGCTCATTATCACCAGGTGTCTTCAATAATCAAATAATCACTCAAATGATTGCTTAAGTATCTTAATAAACTCTAACACTGCTTCGGTGTCACTTTTAACACCCTGCTGGTGGTACCCATATAAACACTGAGCCGGTGTTAATTTAACACCAGGGATGTTGCTGTGCAGCTAAAGTATCAAAAGACACGCTATTGTTTCCTCTATTTTGTGCTAAATAATATTTTTTTTTATTTTCATACCTACCAAAGTTGCATTGCATCAAATATAACAAGCATTTTTTTTACTTTTTAAGCAAAAAAAAAAATTAAATGTGGTATCGTCAGATCAGAGTGATATTGACCACAAAGTTGACTATAGCAGTCGTCGTCACACAAAGTGGCTATTTGATTTTTGAGATAGTGCCTCTAGTGATGGAGTTATAAACAGTTTGACAACTTACTTGTGTTACAACTTACCCCGCTCTCCCCTACACACACACACACACACACACACACACACACACACACACACACACACACACACACACACACACACACACACACACACACATTCAGGCTGTTGGTTGTAAGTCAGTTGCCAGTGTGTTGTAAATAGGAGTATATTATATAACAGACAAGTGTAAAATTAATAATGTATTGTTGTATTGTTAAAGAGATAAGAAAGTGGTTTTAGAATAAGTGTGAAATAAACAGCTTCTCTTCGTCATCACACTGTGAAATCAGCTGCTCATTCAATTGTCTTCTATAAAGCAGCTCAACTAGTTCTTGCTCCGTTTTTGTGCATGACATGGGGGGCATGAGTAATAAAATAAGAGGCATCATGAAATAAAAATAATATTTCCCCTTTCAGTGAACGTTGAGCTTTATAACTCTGCAGATCTTTTTAACATCAATGTAACACACCATGTATATTTGAAAAAGTAAGAAGAGAAAACATAACATGACTCATAAACATTTGATGTGTTTCTGTAAAACAGGATCGGCTTCTGTAGCTTTCATGAGCTTCAACACAATGCAGGACCTACTGAAACCAGATTTCTTCAAGACATCGAAAGACACAGTTAAAACCATGATGTCCACTGTCATCTCAGCTACTCTTCCTAAAACCCCCAACACAACCCTAACCAAACCAGTCAACTTCACCCTCAAACACATTGGAGTGAGTTACTCTCATTTGCTGTGTTACCATTATAGAGTTGTGCAAAAGTTAAGCATTATTTTCCCATTGTCGACCAAAAAATACTATTTTGAAATTAAGGTGTTTCCATTAAAAAACGCATTTCATAAGACTTTTTTAAGATGTAAAATAAATCTTTGGGGTCCCCAGAGTACATACACAGGAAAATCCCCAGTGTTAAATTAACTCTACCAGTGTTAAATCAACACTATTTGGTGTTTATATAATCCACACCAAGATCGGTGTTAAAAAAGACTGGTGTTAAAAATATAACTCTGAATCAGTGTTAAAGTTAATGAGATAATGAAGTGATGATTAAGACATTAATGGTGAACACCTGCTGGTCATTCAAATCAATTACATTTTGGACATTTTCCTGTCTCTAAATTTTTATTTTGATGACTCGTTTTCTGGGGAAAATACTAAAATAATAAAGAAAGACAAATTATTAAATGCAATAGATTAATACTGTTGGGTGTATGCCTCCAAAAGCTGCAATCTTTCACGTTTGCCTCTCTATTAGCATCTCTGTTTGAAAAATAACATGATAACTTGCAGAGTTATTTTCTAAATGGATAAGTTTGACTTCTAAACAGCTGTCAGAACAAAATACAAGTGCTCAACTATTCCAGCATCCACATGCGTGATTTAGTAGACAAATCTTCTTTCTGACGTGATGTCTCACAAGTCAAATAGACATTTATCACAAAATGTATCACATTTGTGTTTGTTATGAGTTCATTTGAAGTCACCATTACTGTGATTAGTGTTTCCTTTAGTTAGGCATTTGTCCCATGACCTTCACTGATCTAACTCTCCTCTCATAGCAATAACAACAATGTTTTAGTAAGACCACTTGTTCATTGCTTCGTGTAGAGGGCATACCTTCCAGATCTTCTCAGTTTATTTTTATTATAATCTACTCTACAAATCATTGAAACATTTGATCACAAATGGATTGTGAAGAAACAGGCATATAAAAAAGCTCTATGCAAATGACATTGTATTAAATCAGACTGTCGTAATGCTTTGGTGGTTTTTTTGTTTGTTTTTGGCTTGAGAGACTTCATGATTTCTGATACAAATCTCAATAATGGTGACAGTTAATAGTAAGAAAGTTGCTAAATTTTTGTCAGGTTGCAATGCATGATGGGATTTATGAATGAGTTTTCTACAATCCTGGTACCCAGCATGCATTGCGGCATGACGTTTTGTTGTTGATTGTCACCATGATTGTGTTTTATAGGCTGATTGTTGATGTCTCAGTGTGTCTGATTTGCACCACAGATTAGATTTGGGTAAACAATATTTAACTCTTCAGGGTATGTGGACTTTTACAGCACTGTTGGATTTCATGGGACCCTCACGTGGTTGGCAGAACATAAATTAAACACTTATATTCAGTTATTACTTTTTTATGATATTATTGAATCCCAATACTTATACTTTCATACTTATTAACATAGTAACAGTTACACACTTAATTTCTCTCATCTTCTTCTGCTGCTGCTTTAACAGATGTGTTTTATAAAAACACTGCCACAATCGGCAGAAGAAAACTAACACTAAACTTCAAGACCCAAGTACCCAACTAAAGGAAACACTAATCGGAGCAATGGTGACTTACTTTATTAACCAGATTTACAGCAGTTCTTTAGAAGTTAAACCTATCATCCATGTAACTCTGCAAGCAAGTTGTAATTTTAGTTTTCAAACAGAGATGATGATAGTGTTCATTTGGTGAGTTCATCTATTGCATTTAATAATTTGGCTTTCTTCCTCATTTTAGTATTACTTTCTCCAGAAAAAGAGTTAACAATATAAAAATTTTAAGACAAGAACAATTCCAAAATTGAGTTGATTTGACACGGAATGACCAGCAGGTGTTCACTATTAATGACTCAATCACTTCATTATCTTATTAACTTTAACACTGATTTAGTGTTTTTTTAACACCAATCTTGGTGTGGATTATATAAACACCGAGCAGTGTTAATTTAACACTGGGGATTTTGCTGTGTATAGATAATTTATCATAGGATGTTTAAATTGCCACTTTGTAGGAGCGAGCAAAACTTTGCTGTTTTGAGTGTGTCATTTAAAATGCAAATGAGCTGATGAAATGCAAACACTGATCACCATAATGGTGGTTTGTTAAAATTGAAACTCAATTGTGCTGTCAATAATTTGTTCTCTCTCCTTCTCTCTGTACTAAATGGCTGAGCCGTGGTTGGAAAGTGCAGATTAAGGGACGGTATTATTATTATAAGATCTCATTATGACATCATAAACAGTGCCAAATTTCATTTACCAAATTTTTTACGTGCTTGCAAAGAATGGTTTACCGAAACAAAGTTACTGGGGACCCAATTATACCACTTAAAAGGAATGATGTGTTCTCGTGAGAAGTCCGTCATGCAGATAACATCAAAATACAGCGAGAGCAACTCGAAAGCATACAGAGCAGTTGACTCACAAATCATTCTTGGGATTTTGTTGTCATGTGCTTGACGGTTCTTGTGAAGCTACACGAGGTCGAACACACATCTTCTGTCTTATCCACCAATCAAACACACCATACCACATTATGAATGATCATCTGACTTTTACACATGTCAGGTGACCTGTTAATGCAAAAAAAAATTACCATTGAAGTTTTAAAATATATTTCTTTTTCATTTGCCTGAAAAACCACAGCACCTGGGCATTTATTTATTTTGCAATATATGGGAGTTTATAAGAACAGAGCCTTGTAGAGCTCCAGTGCAGTGTTGATTGCATTATCAGTTAACTTGTTGGCTCTGTATGCAAAAGATGTTGAACCAGGGTAGGAGGAAGAGCATTTGGTCTGTAGTCATTTAGGCTGCTGATAGCCTTGCCATACATGTTGGTGGTCCCTATTACTGAAGTTGCCCTCAATTTTATGTTTGTAGACTGCATATTGTCCCCCTTTATCCAATGTACGTGCTGATTAATGATTAATAGTGATATCTTTTTTCCTTAATTGTCAAAATATTTTTTGTTTTTGTAAAGAAATTTGAATCTGAAGGAAATCTTTCCTGTGTCTACTGGAACATCAGTGAGTGGATTGTAGATGGTTGTTCTGTTGTACAAACCAACAGCAGCTTCACTGTGTGTTCATGTGTTCATCTGTCAACATTCGCCCTCATCATGCAAACCAGCAGAAGACCAACAAAGGCAAGAGAATGTAACATAGGTGGACTTACCATGTGATGCTCGCAAGTGTTGTGAAGTGCCCCTCAGGATAGGTTGCCTGAGACTTACAGTATATTAATTCTTGTAAAAAAGGGGCATAATAGGTCTCCTTTACAAGAGTCACTTGAATCACAAGAATGGTCAGAGTTCTTAAACTTTGAAGCTGTATGTCCATCATGCTGTGAAATACCACAGCGTTATACAAATTGAATCTGACCCCAATGCACAGGGGCAAAAGGAAAGCTTATAAAACTGTACAAATGTGTTTGTACGAATTAATTTGATTTAACCACCATGTAAAATACGTACGAATTTCCATGAGATAGCATTGAAAGAAACCTTTAAATGCCTTTTATATAGATACAGTATAATAGTTAAAGTACTTTTTGTAGCTCAGCATCATAAATGGCTTATATCTCAAGGCCAATCAGACCAATACAACAAGCTTTTGAAATAAATGATTTTGTTTGCATTGGATTAGTGCGAGCTGGCCTTAAAAGTGTGGAAGTGTTACATTTGGTGGCTGTGATCATGAGGCGTTCAGTATTTACTGAAAGCAGAAATGTGCTGATTTACCATTGATGCAAATATGATAAATTATATGTACTGAGAAATGTCACTAAGTTTGACTGTTCAATGTGACATATTTTCTCAGGATGATCCTCTGATGGAGTTGTTGAATTTAGTGTTTGTGATCGTGGGTCTGGTGTTTACTAGTTTGGCTCTGTTGACTTTTGCTTTCTGTCGATGGAAACCTGGAGTAAACAATGTAGCTCAAATCAACCTCTGCATCAGTCTGCTGTCTGCTCATCTTCTGTTCTTACTCACACAACAATTCATCAATCTCATAAAACCTTACAAGGTGAGATTTTTAAAACATTTTAATTACAGTATACTAACTAACTATACTAACATACTAACTCTTTCTTCAGGAGTTGTGTGCTGTGATATCAGGAGCTCTTCACTTCTTCTTTCTCTCCTGCTTTGTGTGGATGTTCATTGAAGCTGTGCTGCTCTTCATCTGTGTGAAGAACATATCACAGATCAGCTCCACACAGAGGGCAGTGCTTAACCACGGATTCTTGATTGTGATTGGATATGTGATTGCTTTTGTTATAGTGGGCGTGTCTGTTGGACTGGTTCCTGAAGGTTATGGCAGTGAACAGTAAGTTTGAAGAGGATTGTTTCTGATGTATAAGCATGCAGATGTATGCATCATGTAAAAATCAAATTTGTCACAAGACAAGAACGGGTATTGGGTATTGGTTTTGAGACAACTTTTAGGAAAATTTTTAATCAACATCAAATGCTGACTAGTGTATTTCAATTGTGAACATCTGAAATAGTATTTTTAAACTTCACTGATTGTTTTCCTGTAAACAGATGCTGGATTAAACAGGAGAATGGCTTCATCTGGAGTTTTCTGGGACCTGTTTGCTTCATTCTTGCAGTATGTTTTAGATTTCTTTAACTCGTTCTACTACTACAAAAGAAAGTGATTGTTTCTTTACTGTGTTTTTTTCTGCAGATAAACACGATTCTCTTCATCGGTATCATCATTAGTTTGAACTCAACTCTCAAAAACCTCAACGCTGAAGTTTCACGGATGAAACAAACCAAGTAAATTTTGTTTTAAAGAGAGAAGCACATTGACAGTAAAGACACTCATGGATAATTTTTCTTTCTCTCTCTGCAGGATTATGGTTCTTAAAACTCTGGCCCAGTCTGTGATTCTTGGTTGTCCCTGGATTCTGGGTTTCTTCACGGATATAAATAAGATGATGGAGATTCTGTTTCTGATCCTAAACTCACAGCAAGGAACCTTCATCTTCCTCATACACTGTGTCCTCAATGATGAGGTGAATTATAACACTCCATCACAGACTCATGCTGCATCATATTTCATATCAAGTTAATTTGACTGCAGACACATTGTAAAGAGGATAAACATAAATACTTTTGTTTACAACATCATTTTTCTCATTTGATTCTTATTCAGGTCAGACAGCAGTATGTAAAGTGGATGGGTGTTCTCTCTCCTGGAGTCAAACCCAGATCCATCAAAAATGCCTCACAGAAAACACTGATGAGCAGTCTGTCCATATCCAATTAATTAATAGCACATTCTAAATTATTAACTATTAAAAAGGACAGTAAAATGCCACTGAAGCATAATCAAAGTTTAAAGAAACAGTATGTAGGATTGTGGCCAAAACTGGTACTGCAATCACACAACTGGTGGCCAATACACAAAATGACAACATAAACATCAGTTGAGGGCTGCAACTCCACTTTTTAAATGATAATGTGCTGGCCAGACCACTGTTGTCAGTGATATAAGTATTTGAAACGAAAATGATTTCTTAATGTCTAGTGACATATCAGGGCCATTTTATAATTAATTGATATAAATTTCCTACATACTGTTCCTTTAAGCTTTTAAATGCAATTGCACACTATAATCTCTTTAAATGTTAGTAATGCACGTTATATTGTCTTAAGCTGTCTTCATATATTTTACATTTATTTAACAAATGTCAGTCTTTTAATATACATCTTACTTCTATTTCTCTTTTACTATTACAAAACTTGTTTTTTTATTATTATTGAGAAGTAAATACAAAACTCAAAGTTCTTTCAATAATAAAGTTGTTTTTTTGATTACTTTAGATTTTAACGAATGCTAACTAATAAAAACCTTGTTGAACAGTTTTCTATGAATTTACAAAGAAATAACAAATATGTATGAAATTAAATCTAAAAAGACATTTGAAAGATATTAACAGAGGTGTAAAATCCATGTGCCAGGAGTAAAAGTCCTCTCCAGTATTTTGTTCCAATCACCTGGATTTGCTAATTAGCACAGTTTTTCAGCAGGAGGTGACCTCCTGGCTCGTTGGTGTTTTAAGCCCTCAACGAAGCCTTCAAGGCAGCGCTGCCTGGAAGGCACTCTCTGTGCCTCTCCAAGTATATATCGCTGCAGCCCGGAGACTGCAGGTGGGAGGATCTTATGCCGCAAGTGGGAGGAGATTATGCCGCAAGTAGGAGGGATTTCAGAAATGTGCAAGTAGGAGGAGTTACACTTTAAATGGGACGGTGGTGAATCCTCTGGAAGTTTGTACAGCCCACTTGCTGCTAAAGCTCCACCCACTTGCTGCTAACCCACCCATTTGCAGCATGTAAAGCAGCTTAAAGGGGACATATTATGAAAATCTGACTTTTTCCATGTTTAACTGCTATAATTGTGTCCCCAGTGCTTCTACCAACCTAGAAAATGTGAAAAAGATCAACCCACTAACTTAGTTTTGGTAAACCATTCTTTCCAAGCATGTGAAAAAATGGGTCATTGTAATTTGGCTCCTATTGTGATGTCAGAATAAGGTAATACCGCCCCCTTTATCTGCACTATCCAACCACAGCACTGCCATTTAGTTCAAAGTGAAAGAGAGAGAAAAGAAGGACTTGACAGCACAATTGAGTTTCAATTACAACAAACCACCATCACTGTGATCAGTGTTTGCACTTCAGCCGCTCATTTGCCCAAGTATATATCGCTGCAGCCCGGAGACTGCAGGTAGGAGGACCTTATGCCGCAAGTGGGAGGAGCTTATGCCGCAAGTAGGAGGGATTTCAGAAATGTACAAGTAGGAGGAGTTTACGCTTCAAATGGGACGGTGGTGAAGCCTCTGGAAGTTTGTACAGCCCACTTGCGGCTAAAGCTCCACCCACTTGCTGCTAACCCACCCATTTGCAGCTGGCTCCGACCCGCATGCTCAGACCCCTCGTTTTTTGAGACAGCGCCCCCTGCTGTTTGGAAGACCGTATAACACCCTTATCCAAATGGCATTGAAAACAATAGGATGCAATATTACGGTCTCGTTTTATTTAAAGTTATCCAAATAAATATTTGCATTCCCGGCTTAATGCATGTGCCAAAAAACGAATTGTGTTCTCTGACTAACAATTTACCCAGTAGTTATTTTTTTGAGCGTGGGTGTAATTAAAAGAAAATTACTGATGGAAGGGATACAGTTACAGATTGAACTATCTTTAGAAAAATATTATGTAATATTATATTGCTACAATGTTGTTGTTTTTTTAATTAAAATTCTATTTTTTTTGTTCAGTTCAACCTGTAATGGTCATTAACATCATGCTAACATTACAAAACCTGTTTTTTGATATTTTGAATCCGAAGCTAAACTTAAATAAGAATAGACAAAACACCAATAATAAACAATTCTGTACTTTATTGAACAATCACCTAAACATCATCTTGCTGTAAACAGGAGAAAGCAAACAAAAAAGAAAGAATTGTGTTAGTGACTTTACTTTTCATTTTCAATTGCATTAAAAATAACTCCTCATTTATAAGTCACTTTAGATAAAAGCGTCTGCTAAATGAATAAATGTAAAATAATGTAAATTCATAAGGTAAAATAATTACTTCCTGCAGGTGATTTTTTTTCCTTCTTTTTCTGTCTTTTGGAAACTGCTCTGTCAAATTCCTCGACTTCACTAAAATAAAACATTGCCATTGTCAAAAATGTTGTGTAATAAAAATACTATTTTTTGCAAATACAAATTACAAGCATACCTAGAGTGATAAGAAGGGCCACTGAGGAACACCTGCTCAGCTTCCTGCCAGGATAATGCCTGCATTTCACATAGGCATGGCCTGTCCATATAAACAAATACATCAATTAATTAATATAAAAACATTGCATATATGACAATAATAGAAACAATCCAATTGACAAACATGTTGGGCCTACTTCAGGAAAAAAGAAAACTACAAATAAACTCCACTTCATTCTTGAAGTTCAGTTGAGTTTTTGATTTATAAAGCAGAGCTTTGAGGCATTGAAAAAGAATAGCAATTTTACTGCTGCTCACTGTCCATGTAGACAGGCACACATGGCTTTAGGGGGAACCACTTTGATGGTAGTCAAAATCACTGCAGCATTTGTGACATTTTGGAATTTCTGGAAGTGAGTCCCCCGTTTGAATTGTTATATCCATCTTTAAAAAAGAGAGAGAGAGAGTCAAACTCAAATTCTAATTTTAAGACCACTCCACAGAGTCCATACAAGGAACCCAAACAAAAGGCCAAATGACACATTCTAGCTGACATGTTAATATCATAGGCTGGTTAATAAATAGTGAAGGCATAGTACCTTTGATTATTAGTCAATTGTATGTTGTTAATGGCCGGCAACAACTTAATATCACAGTTAAATTGATATTGATTCATTTTAATACTTACTTTTTTTAAGAGCTCATTTAAGTAAAATTATATACATAAATTATATAAAGTAAAATCATTTTTCCTGCATTAATTAATTTATATAAGTTTAAGTTAATTAATTAAAGTTTAAGGAGAAAAGGTCCGGTAATTAAAAAAATGTCAAATGGTAAATCTGATTAAATTATTAATGATGACATTCTTTGATATTAACACACTTTGGGGTGGTTTCCCGAACAGGGATTAGTTTAAATCAGGACTAGGCCTTAGTTTAATTAGAAAATATAACTAGTTTGATCAAACATGCCTTATTAAAAACATTACTTGTGTACATTTTGAGGCCAAGCAATGGCCACTGATGTATTTTAAGACATAAGTTGTTTTCAGTTTGGGCAGCTCTTATATTTATTTTAGTCTAGGACTAGTAATTCTAGTCCGGGAAACTGCCCCTTAATGTATTTAATTAGTCTACTTTAATGTCAACAAATTTTAATCAAATTTTTACAATGGCTTGTCTACAAAAAGTCCAAGGTTAAAAGCTAACGTTAGCTAGCTATGTTATTTAGCTATAAATGTTTTCGGGTAAAAAAGGCGACAAAAAACATACATTAACGGCTCGAATTTGTTTACAATCTATCTTTACAAATATTAAATGTATAATTTATATGTTGGGTTATCGATTAGCTAAAGTAGTTTGATTAAAAAAAGAATTCGAATGAGTATAATTCGCTTAATAACATTAACGATACTCACGTTTCTTCAAATGTTTATCCGATCCAATTTGATCGCCGTCTCGAAAAACGAGGGGTCTGAGAATGCGGCTCTCTGGGCCGGGGTCTGTAGCTGCAGGCTCCGAGTCTGCAGCTTCATAATATTGGACAAAACTTGCGACCATATTGCTTACGGGAAACGCACCCCTGGTGATTAGAACAAAATACTGGAGAGGACTTTTACTCAATGTTGTTTCAATGGTTTGCATGCTATCTGGGAGTTCATCTGCACAATGCTCCTGAAGTGAGGAAATGTCATGGAAAACTCATGGAAACAGTGAGTTGATTGATAAAACAGGTTTCTTATCAGATATCTCGCCTGCCTGTTCCTTCTTGGGTTAGTTGGAAACCTGCTTTATACTACTTTATTTGAATATACAAAACTAGATTTTTGGAAACTTGTATAGACATTGCACTCATCAAGAGCTTTTGCAAAATAAATAAAAACAAAAGAGAGGAGTGCTGAATGCATCTTTACATTCATAACATTGTATTTTTTCGTAGGTACATCATGCATTTAATTCATTAAGCAGACACTCCAAATGAGGAACATCATAAGCAATTTTTCAAAAGAGCAAGTTTGGTTGCACAAACTCTAAAAATGCTGGATTAATGCTGAGAAAACAGTTTGCATAATGTGATGCAGGTGCAATATAAGACGCTTTTGAAAGAAGATGAATGCGGAGGTTGTGCTCATGCATTAAACACATAACTTCTCTCATGATCATGGAATTGTGTATTTTTATTTTATTTCATAAAAAAATCTTTATAAATGTTTCAATGAATGTTTAAATGTTTTAAAAATTTATTTAAGTTGGATAGTATTACATTTTCTCTAGAATGTGTATGTTACAGTTTTGTTTGTTGCACTTATTTATTTTTCATTATTGATTATTTCTAAATTATTATTAAACACCTTTTCTCAAAGTTTAATGTGGTTTTGTAATGTATTTATTGATTGTGTGTTTTGCCAGCAATGAAAATAGGGGGTTAAAGAAACAGTGTACATGTGTGCCTTTGAGTATGAAGAGAACAGAATGTGGGTGTATATTTCCTTATCATGGTTTGATGAACAGATAACTGTACTGCAAACACTCTTGACACAACAAATATTTACTCATTTTTTGTCCGATTGATGTTGGGTGAAGACCACCAGATTTAAACTCAGGTAAGATTTTGTTTCTACTGATAATAAATGCATGATGAACTACCTACAGCATTTACACACTGAAAAACAAACTTTTTGGTGTAGGAAAATAAATTAGATTAACCCTCATTTTCTACATAGTAATATTAACATTTATTGAGAACTAGATTTTCCTAAGTTTCCTGTGTGGGGATAGTACATTTAAATCAAAAACTTTAGCGCGTTCACTCAGGGCCGGCCCTTGGGGTTATGGGGACTTGGCGAGACCTTGAAAATGGGACCCACAGATGTAAAAAAATTTATAGCAATGCAATTTGACAATGTGAAATTGAAACAGATAAAAATGAAAATGTATATATTTAAGTGTGAAGTGTCACGGAGTGACTTTAAGCTGGCAGAACCAAAATGGCGGAAATAGTTTCGCCCGGACCAACTTCGCTGTAACACCTGGCCGGTTCCGGCCAACTCCGGGCAAACAAATCAAGCGCTATGGAGATCAGGTGTGCTTAGCGAGTGTGGTGATTGGACGTTGTAGGGAAGAGGAGGCCCATAAATAGGGAGTCAAGAAAACCGAAAGGCGAAGTTTATTCCGGCAAGCACCGTGAGTGAGGCGGAGGTTGATTGTGTATTTGGAGAGACGTTCCTGTGTAGATTTGCAGGCTTGGGCGAAATTGAGTTGGAGAATTGGGCTGGAACAGCGACGAAGATAAGTGTTTAATCATTCATTCTGCAGTACTTGTCATTGATTCGACTGTGCAATGTGAAGAGATCTTGTCTGTTGGAAGGACACTGGAAGCGGATCTAAGGGTACAAATTAGCGACAGAAGAAAATGGAGTAATGTGTGGAAACTAGGATTCGGGTGTATGAGACATCGACAATGATGAGGGAAGTATCAAATAGTTAAAGGAACTGTGTCACGTTGGAATTCGTCTTGCTGTTGCCTTACGCTGCATTGTAAGATCCCCTACCTCAACCGATCCACTTCTGTGATACCATCCGGTGGGTGTGTTTGTCTAAATATTGAAGTAGCCTTATCCTGTGTCTCCATCTGCCCCTCTTTGTCTGAAGTTAAGAGGTGTCGCGTCTCTCCTCGCATGTTCACTGAAATATTATCACTCTGAATGAAATTTGTGTGTCCTCTGCTGCCAGTCTGGAGGTCTGAGCCGAGGGCTCTGTGTCGTCGTGGGCCTGTTCCACCATATGCTGAAAAGCCAACGCCAAAGTGGTTGTCGTAAGTCTGTCCGAGAGCGGAAGACTAGGAGTTCGCTGTGGGCATATACGTCTTCTCCAAACACCTGAGTTCCGAAGGGCTAAAGTCCTGCGCATTCGTCCATTCACCGGCCTGTAAGTCAAATCCACCCAAATCTAAAAGCTACTTATCAGTGTACTCACCTGTATACCTCCCTGTATACCTAAAGCTAAAAGCCACTTACCAGTGTACTTACCTGTATGCCCAAAGCCACTTCCCAGTGCACCCACTTGTATACCTCCCTTTACGCCCAAAGCTACTTCCCAGTGCACCCACTTGTATACCTCCCTGTACGCCTAAAAGCTAAAAGCCCAGTGTATGTACCTGTATGCCTCCCTGTATGCCCAAAGCCACTTACCAGAGTATCCACTTGTATATCCCCTTGTACGCCTAAAGCTAAAAGCACAGTGTACTCACCTGTATACCTCCCTGTATGCCCAAAGCTGCAAGCCAGTGTACTTATCTTCTTACTTACCAGTGTACTCACCTGTATACCACCCCATATGCCAAAAGCTGCAAGCCCAGTGTACTTACCTACTTACTTACCAGAGTACTCACCTGTATACTTCCCTGTACGCCCAAAGCTGCAAGCCCAGTGTACACACCTGCTTACTTACCAGAGTACTCACCTGTATCTATCTTACTGAGCCCAGGAAAAGAGGCTAGAAACGTTCACGTGTAGTTCACCTGAGAAACACGGAGAGAGGAAGCTGGAAAGACTTACATGTAGTTCACGTGGGGTCGAAGAGAGAGAGAAATTCAGGAAGACTTACCTGCAGTCCACGTGAAATTGTCAGAAGCGACTCGGATTACCGTTCCCCTCTCCCCTTTCCCTTATTTTTTATTCAATTAACATTGTTAAATTGTATTCCTCTCGTCTGTTTGGTCATTGGGGCATTTTGGGACCTCCTCGGGGTGGAAACTGAGGGAGGAGCGTGACACACGATAGGGGTTGTCCGCTCCGACCTGTGCCAGAAGTTTTTATTAAGTGCAATATATTAAGCAATGTTGTTAAAGTGAAACAGTTGTAGTGCAACAGAGCTACAGTATGTATCAATACAAATATCATGGATATTAATACAAAATAATTATTATAGGGTGTACAGTATTCTGTATACAGTTTTTGACCCTACTATAGTTAATTTCTTGTATCTAAGAATTTTACTATACAGTTTAGTGCAGTAAATTATATAGTATAATAGTCTTTTTTCAGGTGGGTTAATTTAGAAAGGGTGATGGAAATTTTTCTAATGTTTTTAAATTAGTATAGGAATTAAACAATGTAAAGCAGAAAATATGTTTGCCTTGTGATTGCTTTTCTTTCTCTGCTTTTCTCTTTTTCTTTTCAGCATCTAAAAGGTATTGTTTTGATGCCATAGTTTACCCATTACCCATCCAATCCAAAACGTTTCATTTCCAAGCATACGCAATGAGACACACCTCCGCAAGCAGCATCACATCATTAACATTAACCAAATTAGCCCACTCTGTTCTTATTTTGTAATGTTTTATGTCTTTATTTATACTTAGGTTTTGTATTTATTATCATTTTACTATAGATTGTTGTGTGGGGAATTTACCCTGTTGTTCAATCCCTGTGTTTTTTTCACCTACCTTCTTTATGATCTCTATTTTAATCAATAAGGTCCCTGCACATGCAGTGCATACTGCCTGCTGATCGTGTTTATGAGATTTGTGCAATGACAAAATTATTTTTATGCATGGAGGACCCTTGTTTTGTCATGGGGCCCCAGGCAATCACTTATTGCCTGTTGGACGGGCCAGCCCTGCACTGGGACGTAGCACAAGGTCCTGGGCACTATGTATAGCCCCCATTTTTCCATTTTAGTTTTCTACATGATAAATAGATAACTTTTAAAGGGGTCATAACGTGAAAATCAGACTTTTTCCATGTTTAAGTGCTAAAATTGGGTCCCCAGTGCTTCAATCAATCTAGAAAATGTGATAAAGATCAACCCAGTAACTTTGTTTGGGTAAGCCATTTTCTGCAAGCATGTGAAAAATTAGGTCGTTCAGAATTCGTCTGTTTTGTGAGATAGATAGCAAGGCGAATTATAATAATACCGCCCCCTTAATCTGCACTATCCAACCACAGCACTGCCATTTAGTGCAGAGAGAAAGAGAGAGAAAAGAAGGACTTAACAGCACAGTTGAGTTTCAATTACAACAAATCACCATCATTATGATCAGTGTTTGCACTTTATCCGCTCATTTGCATTTTAAATGTCACACCCAAAAATGGCACCCTTTTGTTCAGGCCTACAAAGTGGCAATTTAAAGATGCTATAATTAATTATCTATGTGGTATATTGAGCTAAAACCTCACTTATGCACTCTGAGGACACCAAAGATTTATCTTACATCTTAAAAAAATCTCACAATATGACCCCTTTAGTTTAAGAAGTTTATGCAACCGGCCAAAGGAGTCAGTATTTTACATGGCTCTAATGCTAAGCTTTTTCTTTTGTCTCTAAGGGAACACAACCCCTCATTTTGGATAAAATTTAAAGATACTGGTCTGTCTAAAATGTTGTCCACTTTCATTAAAAGTAAGTTTATTTTTTCTGTCATAATCTGCAATATTTAAAAGTAGTCATATACTAAAACTTATACTAATCAAAAAATATGCAGCACAAAGTTAAAACAACTTGGTTTTGCAAGTCAATTCAACCTATTTTAAGTTTTGGCTTAAAAAGTTGACATAATTTATAAATTCAAGTTACAATTGTTTAACTTATTTTTATACATTAAAGTAACTGAAAATATGTGTTGATTTGACAAAAACACTGCAAATTCTTTATTGTGTAACTTGTTACAAAATAAATCTTACCTCTTTACACACTACACCCCTGAATTTATTCTCTCCATTATATTAACATGGGGTTAAATTTTCCCCAATGCGGGGCCAAGGCCAGCATTAACAAAAAAAGTCAAACCTAGCAAATGGATGGAAATAATAAGCCATCCTTTTAGAGTGCGTTTATCATTGCTAATTACATTTTAATATTTTATATCATAATCAAAATCGCAATACAACTAATTTATATGTATTCCCAGATAGCATGCAACCATTGAAACAATGTTAAAAGCCGTTGATTTGTCAATGTTAATACCATTGAATCAATATCACGTTTGCACCCTCCATTAATATTGAAAAAATATTGGAATTTTAAGGGGGACATATTATGAAAATCTGACTTTTTCCATGTTTAACTGCTACAATTGTGTCCCCAGTGCTTCTATAAACCTAAAACAATTTGAAAAAGATCAACCCAGTAACTTAGTTTTGATAAACCATTCTCTGCAAGCATGTGAAAAAATAGGTCATTGTAATTTGGCTCCTATTGTGATGTCAGAATAAGGTAATACCGCCCCCTTTATCTGCACTATCCAACCACAGCACTGCCATTTAGTGCAGAGAGAAATTGAGAGAGAGAAAATAATTCACAGCACAATTGAGTTTCAATTGCAACAAACCACCATCATTGTGATCAGTGTTTGCACTTCAGCCGCTCATTTGCATTTTAAATGACACACCCAAAACGCCACACTTTTGCTCAGACCTAGATTAAGACTTAGTTTACATCTTAAAAAAATAGAAATTTCTATATTTTTTAATATTAATGGAGGGTGCAAACCTGATATTGATTCAATGCAATTAACATTTACAAATCAACTGTTGTTAACATTGTTTCAATGGTTGCATGCTATCTGGGTTGAGACTCAATGCCTTATTCAAATTATTTTAATATAACTATTAATTACAAAAAAACATTAATTTGATATAAATCAATTCTTAATTTACATGTATATATTATTAATGTTTGTTTGTATTTAATTTCAGATGTTTTTATAGCTCTGTTGACCATCGTCTCTGTTATGCCATGTAAGTGAAACCAGATTTTGATTGTTTTAGTCTAGAGACACTTTTGTTATTACACATAATTTATATTTTCGTACAAACACACATTTTATTTCTGTAGTTCTCAAAATCCATATACTTTACATTGCTGAAATGAAAATATATAGGTTTACCAAATGGTTCAGTGATTAACCATTAAGATCAGTTGGATTTAGTGCTGGTCAAATGTATTTATGCAAATCAGATGAGAAGCGTATCAAAAGTATTGTGAGCATTGCATTGTGAAAGACAGTTACTTCATATGAAAGGTATTTCTTTGATGACACAATGATTAAGTGTGGTGAAAAAAGTGAAGGTATAAATTTGAGTCTTGTACTAAGTCAATTGAACATGTGATTACATGTTTGGAAAAAAATGACTTTTTGATTATCTGCTTTGAGTTTTGTACTAACAGTTGTGAGGTTTTACAACATAATTGTGAAAATAGAAAAAAAAAACTGTAAAACACCTCCATCCACTAGAGGAGCTGTTTTGTTTTAAATTGTGTTATTGTTCAATAAAGAAGACTTTTTCACAACAGATAATCTCTCTGCTGACCCCTGCTACAACTACACTGTGCTGGATGATCCAAGAAGATCCACCAACTATTACTCTTACCCCCCAATATGTGACACCTCTTTCAGTTGGGTCGGCTGGTATCGGCTTTTCCATCATAGTTTGAACGTTCGAATGCCAGAATCATGTGTTACGATACATAGGTGTGATGCTGACATCCCACTGTGGCTAAGTGGTGGACACCCAACCCAAGTCGATGGAGTGGTCACCAGAGATGCTTGTGGTCACTGGAACAATAACTGCTGCTATAACCGGTCACCCATTAGAGTCAAAGCCTGCACAGGCGGTTATTATGTCTATGAGTTTGTTACTCCAACAGTATGCAATAGTGCATACTGTACAGGTAAATACATTTGATTTAAAACTGTCTGTTTGTACATTTGATATTTGTGTTTGTGTTAATTAACTTCAATTTATTAAATCTTGCAGATGTTATGAGTGTTTACTCCACCAACACAACTGTCCTGTCAGCGATCAGCCCAACTGGTAAAGTATAGTGTTATCTATGGTGTTGTGTGAGGGTTACAGGCAGGTTAATGAATAAATGCTTTCTGGATATTTTTTATGTTAGGAATGATGTACACTCAGCCAGTTGTTATCACAGAATAAATCCCAACAGAGAACAGTAATTTCTAGTGGCTTTAAAGGGACACAAGGCAGCATTTTTATGTTAATAAATCATCTTCGTAAGTCGGTATATGGTTAAATGACTAATTACCGAATGAATAAAGACTCTCTCGCCCGCCCCTAACGTCTGTAGGAAGAATACCCCACTTGCAAGTTCACTGTATCCGACCCGGTGTCCTTCAGTCTCGCAAAGTCTCAGATATCGCGAGAAGCAGGATCACTGTACGACAATCAACACAAAGGCAGTCGAGCAAAACATGGCTAGCGATTGTTACAAATGGCAGAGCCATTGCCGTTGCCAAGAAGCAACAAAAACCCCTGACGGAAGACTCCAAGAAAATAAAAAGAGCTTCTGAACTAATATGTACACATTATTAAAGAATTGTGACAGACAGCTTGAAACACAATACTGGTCATAGGGTGTACACCTGGTAAAATGATAATGACAATGACCCCGATCTGAGTTTTTCCGCATATTATATAGTGGTCCAATAGTGGTCCAGTAGCCCTGCCTTTCTTTCACTCTGTACTATCCCAATGCTCAGCAGACTCCTGCCTTTTGGCCCCTTAGCTCCTTCTCATAACTCATGACAACTTGGTGATGCTGTGGCTTTATCTCTATAACATTCCAAGCTGGTACATAAATCCTCCCATGGGTGGTCAAACAGTGTCTTTGTTCTCTAACACATCACACAACTATTTCGCTATCCTTACCAAGGACACCCTTATCTCCTCCAGGCCCAGCTATGGAATAACACATTCATATGCAAGCAACAGAGAGACAACTTAAAACTTGATTCATGTAGACCTTAACCATGAAACATATTAAAAGCATACTATATTATACTAATCTGTAAGATAAAACACTCAAAATTTCTCTACCATAATACACATACACATACACATACACATACACATACACATACACATACACATACACATACACATACACATACACATACACATACACATACACATACACATACACATACACATACACATACA
Source organism: Paramisgurnus dabryanus (assembly GCF_030506205.2). Classification (NCBI taxonomy): domain Eukaryota; kingdom Metazoa; phylum Chordata; class Actinopteri; order Cypriniformes; family Cobitidae; genus Paramisgurnus; species Paramisgurnus dabryanus. Next base: position 21,082,308 of record NC_133340.1, on the reverse strand, counting down.
CGCCACTCTTCCCAGACACAGATTTTGGGTGCATCTTCTGGAAGTCATATTTGTCAACCGCATACGTCATAGTTCAACTAAAACAAACACTGATCAGAATAAGGGTGACTTTAAATGAAACAAAATCTAAACCTAAAGTAAGAAAATGACTTTACAAGTAAGGTGTAAAATTCAATTTTTGGTTTAGACAGAGATGGTGAGAGAGAGAGGATAACAAAGCTTTTAATTCTTCTTCATTGTTACTTTTTAACACTCTGTAAGACTGGGACAATATATACATCCAGCAGGGTTTATTTAACTTTGGGGATTTTGCTGCATGAGGACTTCCTGGGGGCTAAGTGAGGGCTGACCATGCAAGGGCCATTGTAGGCTTGTTTGTAGGGCCTGTTCTGGCCCAGATCTGGGCCAGTTATGGGCTATTGTCTGTAATCCAGAACTGGGCCATTGTGGGCCGTCACTCTTCATTGTATGTGGGCCGAGGAAAACTGGTTGTGTGGTTTTTGCGGAACAAAATTGCTATGTGGGTTTGTTTACAAATCTGCAATAACGGACATTGCCCAAATCTCCTTTTTCCTCTGTGCGTCATGTTGTTATACTACCAGAACCGAAAATACATTTTTGTTAGGCTTCTGATTAGCCAAGGTGGCTTTACGATTTGGGTTATGTCACGGTCTGCTGGTTTGCTGCGTTAAAAAATCAGGAGCTTACTCTAGTAGTGACATAATTACAGAATGCGAGCTGAGTCGCAGAAGCCCCTCCCATTACACAAATTTCTGTGTGAATCTCTCAATGACTAGAATTTCACGTGCGGCTTTCACACACAAATGAGCTAGTAAACTCAAAATGTTCAAGCGGCAAACCAGACGTGGTAGACGCGAATCTGACGCCTCAAACGCGGCTGGTGTAAATCCACAGTTAGAGTAAATTGGATACTTAAAGAGGACATATTATGAGATTTTTTTAAGATGTAAACTAAATCTTAATCTAGGTCTGAGCAAAAGTGTGCTGTTTTGGGTGTGTCATTTAAAATGCAAATGAGCGGATGAAGTGCAAACATGGATCACAATGATGGTGGTTTGTTGTAATTGAAACTCAATTGTGCTGTCAATTATTTTTCTCTCTCTCTCTTTCTCTCTGTACTAAATGGCTGTGCTGTGGTTGGATAGTGCAGATTAAGGGGGCGGTATTATTCTAATAAGATATCCTTATGACATCATAATGAAAGCCAAATTTCAATGACCTATTTTTGCTCACACCTACAAAGTGGCAATGCTAACATTTTCATGCAATGGCCCCTTTAATGTTTTTTTTCAACAGATAATCTCTTTGCTGATCCCTGCGACAACTACACTGTGTTGGATGATCCAAGAAGATCCATCAATTATTTCCCCTCCATGTGTGACCTAAATGTCAACTGGGTTGGCTGGTATCGGCTTTTCTATTATAGCCAGAGCTTTCAAATGCCAGAAACATGTGTTGCAACGGATAGATGTGGCACTCAAATCCCACTGTGGTTAAGTGGTGGACACCCAAAACCTGAGGATGGAGTTGTCCTCAGAGATGTTTGTGGTCACTGGAACAATAACTGCTGCTATTATCAGTCTTATCCCATTAGAGTCAAAGCTTGCACAGGCGGTTATTATGTCTATGAGTTTGTTACAACCAAATACAACTGTTCTGCATACTGCGCAGGTAACTATATTACATCCATGCTGGCTGTACGCTGCAAGCACAATAAAAAACATAATACACAGCATTGACAATTGCCCGTGGTGGCCATCATCTTAATTTTCTCATGTACCTTAATATTCATGATTTGTCATAAGTGTGAATAAAATGTATTATTGTGTTCATAGCTTCAGGTTTAAATCAAACACTGCTTGAAAATTACAAGGTAAGTTGACAAAATGCTCTACTAGCTAACTGTAGGTTTAATTCTTTAAATATAATGTGCTTGAAAGCAACAACTAAGCCCCAAGAAGCAGTGGGTTACCAGTGCATTTTATAACAGCTAAGGGCAGCAATGACACAATGGAAATATGATTAAAGACTGTGGTGTTTATTTTCATAAATCAACATTCCTCTAATTTATACATTAACATTTATATTGTGCAACTGTTGAAGTGATGATCAAATATGCTTGGAAGCATGCTTAACTCTTTTCCTGTCAGCATTTTTTTTTTTAAGTTGACACCCAGTTTTAGTTTAATGCCTTACAGAAAAAGGATCTTCTTTAAATAAACATAAAATATCAAATGAAAGGACAGACCCTCTGCTAAAAAAAACTGTTTTATCCTACCTTCATTTGTTCTCTTATCACCTATCAAATTTTCAGCTAAAAGCGGAGATAATTCCATTTTGGTGAAGAACTTTTGTAAGAGATCAGAATCAGAGCCTGATCAAAACTTACACTGTGTTTTTAGTGTTGAGTGAACGCGTTAGTGGTTAAGTTAAGATCGCCACCCAGTGGATAATAGCGGAAATATTTGAGGTAGAAACTGCTCAGGGAACGTTTTCTCTTTATTGACGAGATGACTAAACAAATTTTTTTGCCATTTATCTGGATATCGCCATTAATTAAAAATATGAAAAAAAGACTTTATTTTTGTTTATTTTCATAAATCAGTATGCAGCAACAGTGGTGCAGTGATACTTATGTAATGTGGTCTGAACCGTGGGGTTACCGGGGTATTTTATCACCGCTTAGAACGCATTTCAACCAATCAGAATGAAGAACCAGAATGAAGAACCAGAACTGCATGTTTTATTAAATACATTTTACAATGTCTTTTAGAAACAGTACAAGAAAAAATCTAACTCTGTTCAACAAATACTTTCCTCACATTAGTGCCACAACCATATAGACTGTGATGATAATGTCTGTGCTACACAACCAAAATCCATTAATATGCTGTTATATTCTTATCCACAGGGAACTTCATTGTTACAGAATCTTCTTGACCAAATACAGAATATTACAGTTCTCCCTTTACCAGTAAGTCTATATGAGAAACACGACTAAATTAAATAATGAAATTCTTTTGGAAATATTGGCATTTGTTTATTTTTTCTTACTGCATTAGGATGTGATAGTACTTTTGGACTTGGTGTTTAATACTTCAGAGAAGATGACCTCATCCTTAGGTGACCAGAAGGAACTGGCGTCATATGTTATAAAAGCCAGCGAGAAGCTTGTCTCCATGTTGGTGACTCCAACAAACACCTATGAAAATATCAGTTTTACTATTGAGTCTTTAGGTAAGAGAGACAGATATGACTCAGACTATAATGTCACTAAAATTTAGATAATGTGAAAAATATCCTTTGATGTTTTAGATGAGATAAAAGTTGTCAAATTAATGTTTTTTTTTATAAACCAGAAACACAAATCTTCATGGTTGGACCAAATGCCACCCTAGATAAAATCCCTCAGCTCATCACAAGACATGCTTTAATGGACATTGATCTTTTGGGAATCGCCAAGAACAACTATAAAACAGGTATGCAAAAGAATGACAATGAGTGCGTTTACATGCACAGTCTTACGCCGATTATTCTTAATAAACTGATAACACGTGGGCTCATGTAAACACGTAAAACAGTTTTCCTTTATCAGGGAAAGCCCATAAATGGCGTAAGCAAAAAACGATCGGCACAGGTAGTTTTTTTGCTCATTACGCCGATTTCGTGTGGCATGTAAACACCTTAACCGGCTTTACGGTTTTATCTATGCACTGAAAAAAATACTTTGCTGCCTTAAAATGTTTTGTTAAATCAACTCAGATTTACAAGTCATGTCAACAGAGATGAGTTGTCACAACTTATAAAATATAGTTGAGAGAAGTCAACTTAATTTTATAAGCTATAACAACTCACCTGTATTTATAACAACTCATCTCTAGGTACGATAAATAATAGTAAGTTGAAATGACTTGTAAATCCGAGTTGATTCAACAAAAAATTTTAAGGCAGCAAAGTATTTTTACAGTGTGTGCGCATGTATCTGCGTATGAAAGACATTTTGCCATAGAGCAAACCTGCAGGGCCCTAAGGCTAGACCTAAGTGGGCCCATAAGGGGCCATCGTAGGCTTCCTTGCAGGGATATGATTGGGTGAACTCAACATGGGGGCTCATTGGCTTCACGATGATTACTAACCCTGCGTCCTTGAGAATGTCAGTGAAATGGGATTGTCCTGTGTCTCTGTTGCAGGATCAGTGGCTTTCATGAGCTACACCACAATGGAGGACCTACTGAAACCAGACTTCTTCAACACATCAGATGACACAGTTAAAACCATGATGTCCACTGTCATCTCTGCTACTCTTCCTCAAACCACCAACACAACCCTCACCAAACCAGTCAACTTCACCCTCAAACACATCAGAGTGAGTTACTCTCATTGACTTAATTATCCAAAATATCGCAACTATCCTGTCAATAGAGAGTGACAAGAAGCCCTGCAAGCAAGCCTACAAGGCCTTTATGCTTGGGCCCACTTAGGGCTAACCTTAAGGCCCCGCGCAGGTTTGCTCATTGGAAAAACGTTGGCCCCTTAGCGCTGGCCCTGCACGGGCAGCCCTCACACAGAAAAAAAACACTGCTGGATGTATTGTCCCAATCTTACAGAGAGAAAATAATTGACAGCACAATTGAGTTTCAATTGCAACAAACCACCATCATTGTGATCAGTGTTTGCACTTCATCCGCTCATTTGCATTTTAAAAAACACACCCAAAATGGCACATTTTTGCACACACCAACAAAGTGTCAATTTTAACATGTTGTAATAAATTATCTATATGGTATTTTGAGCTTAAACTTCACGTATGTGCTCTAGGGACACCAAAGATTTATTTGACATCTTAAAAAAGTCTTGTGCCATGGCCCCTTTAAAGCACACACAAAATGGCACAATTTTGCTCACACCTACAAAGTGTCTATTTTAACATGCTATAATACATTATCTATATAATAATAATAATACGTTACATTTATATAGCGCTTTTCTCAGTACTCAAAGCGCTTTACATATGAATGGGGAAATCTCCTCAACCACCACCAATGTGCAGCATCCACCTGGAAGATGCGACAGCAGCCATATTGCACCAGAACGCCCACCACACACCAGCTTATTAGTGGAGAGGAGACAGAGTGATATAGCCATTTAGTATGAGGGATGATAAGTAGGCCAGTGGGCAAGTTTGGCCAGGATGCCGGGGCACATCACTGCTCTTTTTCGAAGGACATCCTGGTATTTTTTATGACCACAGAGAGTCAGGACCTCGGTTTAACGTCTCATCCGAAGGACAGTGCTTTTTTGACAGTATAGTGTCCCCATCACTATACTGGGGTGTTAGGACCCACACAGACCACAGGGTGAGCACCCCCTGCTGGTCTCACTAACACCACTACCAGTTGGTATTTTGAGCTGAAACTTCATATATGTGCTCTGAGGACACCAAAGATTTATTTGACATCTTAAAAATTATTGTGACATGTTCCTTTTAAAGTATTTTTTTAATGTTTTTCTTCATGTAAAGGAGTTTGTATCTGGAGGAAATCTTTCCTGTGTGTACTGGAACATCAGTGAGTGGATTGTAGATGGTTGTTCTGTTGTACAAACCAACAGCAGCCACACTGTGTGTTCATGTCTTCATCTGTCAACATTTGCTCTCATCATGCAAACCAGCAGAATACCAACAAAGGTAAGAGAACTAAACAATGGTGAAATTTATACATTGGGATTCTCACAAGTTCTACTAACCCTCAAAGCATCGTAAACATTTTTGTTACAAATGACAACAAAGCAGTTTTATTATTTTGACATGGTATTTCTTCCAAATGCAGAGAAGAAAACTCAAATAATTTATAAAACACCACTGTTGTCATTTCACTCAGTGGCGGAGCTAGACTTTTAAAACAGGGGTGGCAAAAGGGTGGCAAGGTATTATTTTGGGGGGTCAATATACAAAGTGTTCAATTACACTAAAAATAAATTATTTTCCACAAAATGTATATAGATTAAATTAAAGTTGTTTATTTTTCAAAATGTACACAATTATATATGTATTAAGTATACAGCAAAAATAGAACAACTGGGATCTGTTTGGCCCTGATCTGCATCTGACTTTTGCTTCTTTAGAAAGAAGTTGGTAATATCGCTGTCCCTATAGTTACACACCTCACGAAGACACCAAAATTTTGAACAATTCCAACCCTCTCAGACCCAAGTCACCCAAACTGACGTTTAAAAAGCACGAGGCGCCGAAAAGCGCGCTGTTTACATCCCTGTACTACAGTCATGTGAAAAAATTTGGACACCCCATTACATTTTCTGTTCTTTATTACGAAATATTTACATATCACTGGTTTTCATCTTGTTTTTATTTTTGTCTGGAAAAGAAAGTGATTTAATTGCAGGTAAACAACAAAAACCAACCTAGTTTTACTCATTAAACAAAAGATTGACAAAAATGTGAATTGTCACGAAGGAAAAAGTTAGGACATCCCAACAATTATTCCCACTTATATGGGCTAAAATCACACACAGGTGTATCATAACAAGTAGACATGATTAGAACATTGATATGAGGAGGCTTGCCCTATTTAAATCTACTACATTTGGTTTGGTGTGCTCTTGGCTGTTGATGTGAGAGTGGACACCATATTGAGATAAAAAGAGCTATCCGAGGCCTTCAGACAGAAGATTGTAGAAGCTTATGAGTCTGGAAAGGGATTTAAAAAGATCTCCAAAAACTTTGAGAGTCATTCCACTGTCTGGAAAATAATCAAAGGACATTCAAAGCAACTGTCAACATGCCCAGGTCTGGCCGCCCAAGCAAGTTCACCTCGAGAGCAGACAGCAAGATGCTAAAAGAGGTCACCAAAAACCCTAAAATTTCATCACAGGACCTACAGCAGGCTCTTGCTATTGTTGATGTGAAATTGCATGCCTCTACAATTTAGTAAGAGTTGTAGTTTTTGTGTTTCTCTTTCATTCAGTGATTCTGCTCATTATCAGGTGTCTTCAATAATCAAAAAATCATCACTTAAATGTTCACTTAAGTATCCAATTGACTCTAACACTGGCTGCGTCCGAAAACTCAAGGCAGTGACTCGTTGCCTCGCTGCCTTATGAGGAAATGACTTCGGAGGCATGAAGGCAGCTCAAAGAAAAACTTTTGGACACACTTCAAAGGCAGCATGTTTGAAATATAAAAAGAGAACGCCTTTGTGATAACTAATCACATATTTGAAAACCACAATACTAATTTCTCGCTAGAAATTAAAATGTGTAAAAAGTGAAAATCTACCTTTATTTACAATAAATTTGTGCTCCAGTCGCTTCCTTGGCCGCCATTTTATTTTTTCGAACTCGACCAGGCTCGACCAATCACATTCTTATTGTACGCACACGCATAGGTATCTCAGGAGACAGGAAGTATACCTAACATTGAATCTAAGTTTGACTGTTTGATTTGATATATTTTCACAGGTTGATGATCAGCTGGTGAATCTGTTGAATTTGGTGTTTGTGATCGTAGGTCTGCTATTTAATTGTTTGGCTCTGTTGACTTTTGCTTTCTGTCGATGGAGACCTGGAGTGAACAATGTAGCTCGAATCAACCTCTGCATCAGTCTGCTGTCTGCTCATCTTCTGTTCTTACTCACACAACAATTCATCAATCTCATAAAACCTCACAGGGTGAGAATTATTCATGACATACAGCATCTTTAAATGTGAGCTATAGCTGACTGCAGGCTCTTTGTGTAAGAATGATTTATTATTCAATAATCTTTCAATCTCTTTTTGAACATTATATTTATTGGGTTTTTCCATCAAATAAAATAAAGTAAAACAAAGTACAAAATGAATAATTCTTTCCATATCACAACCCAATATAACACCCCAGA